>NW_019154123.1:9373106-9412427 GCF_002288905.1 Enhydra lutris kenyoni
TTGAGGAATCTCCACACTGTTCTCCAAAGAGGCTGCACCAACTTGCATTCCCACCAACAGTGTAAGAGGGTTCCCCTTTCTCCACATCTCCTCCAACACATGTTGTTTCCTGTCTTGCTAATTTTGGCCATTCTAACTGGTGTAAGGTGGTATCTCAATGTGGTTTTAATTTGAATCTCCCTGATGGCTAGTGATGATGAACATTTTTTCATGTGTCTGATAGCCATTTGTATGTCTTCATTGGAGAAGTGTCTGTTCATGTCTTCTGCCCATATTAGGATCCATGTTCCATCAGTATTTTGGAGATTTTTATTATCTGACATTTATTCAGTAATGTTTTGGTAGATGGTTTCTGAAAGAAACCTGATTTGCAGCATTTGTCAGTTTCTGTGGTATAAATATTCCAAACATGGTTATTTCAAGCTACTGACATTTTAATGAGTGGCTCACAAGATTTCTGGAACTTTGACACTCCAGCATGCCATAACATCTATTGTTATTGAATAGACTTTATGTCAGTATGATTATCTTTCTATTCTAGGTAATCTTTCTCTCTGGGAGCTTTTTTATTTTTATTTATTTTAAATTTTTTAAAAGATTTTATTTATTTATTTGTCAGAGATCACAAGTAGGCAGAGAAGCAGGCAGAGAGAGAGGAGGAAGCAGGCTCCCCGCTGAGCAGAGAGACTGATGCAGGGCTCGATCCTATGACCCTGGGATCATGACCTGAGCCGAAGGCAGAGGCTTTAACCCACTGAGCCACCCAGGTGCCCTATCTGGGAGCTTTTTTAAAAAAGATTTTATTTATTTATTTGAGAGAGAGAGAGAATGAGAAAGAGGAGGGCCAAAGGGAGAAGAAGACTCCCTGCCAAGCAGGATCATGACCTGAGCTGAAAGCAGTTGCTTAAGAAACTGGACTACCCAGGTACCCTCTTTGGGAACTTTTTTTTTTTTTTTTTTTTAGATTTTATTTATTTGTTTGACAGACAGAGATCACAAGTTGGCAGAGAGGCAGGCAGAAAGAGAGAGAGAAGCAGGCTCCCAGCTGAACAGAGAGCCCAATGTGGGGCTTGATCCTAGGACCCTGGGATCATGACCTGAGCCGAAGGCAGAGGCTTTAACCCACTGAGCCACCCAGGCCCCCCTCTCTGGGAGCTTTTAAGGCTTTCTTTTACTATTGATGTTCTGCAGTTTTAAATTATATATAGATATATTTTTATTTTTATTTTTTATTTTTTATGAGATTTATTTATTTATTTGACAGAGTAAATACAGAGAGAGCACAAGTAGGCAGAGTAGCAGGTAGAGAGGGAGAGGGAGAAGCAGGCTCTCCACTGAGCAGGGAGTCCAATGTGGGGCTTGATCCAGGACCCTGGGATCATGATCTGAGCCGAAGGCCGCCGCTTAATCAACTGAGCCACCCAGGTGCCCTAGAATATTTTTAAAGATGTATTTATTTATTTATTTATTTGAAAGAGAGAGAGAGAATGAGAGTTGGGGCGGAGGGTAGAGGAAAAGGGACAGAGAATCTCATGCAGACTCCATACCTAGCTTGGAGCACAATGGGGGCTTAATCTCACAAGCCTGAGAGCACCAGCTGGGCTGAGATCAAGAGTCGGACACTTAGCCAACTGAGCCACTCAGGTACCCGCCCTCCAAATATTTTTTCATGAATTTACCTTTATTTGTACTGCTTGGGACCCAGTATGTGTTTTCATCTAAGGAATCAAATCTTTCTTCTGCTCTTCAAAATATCTCAGAATAATGGGAACAGCCATTACTTCTTCTCTATTCTCTTTAGTCTTTCCCTCTGGAATTCTGATGAGATGTAATATGGAGCATCTAAATGTAGTATCAATGGTTTCTGTTCGTTTTTTGAATTTATTTCCTTCTTGTTTCATTTAGGGTTTTTCTTTAGTTTATTCTTCTAATGAGTTCTTTTTTACCTGTAATTAATTTACATGTAATTAATGTCTAATAAAATTTTTATTTCAATGATTAGACTTTTATTTAAAAATTTAAAAATAATCCATTGATTATTTTTTTACAAATGTCCATGAATTTCTGTTTTTATGCTCTGAAATACTTTGAATTTTTTTTTCAAGATTTTATTTATTTATTTGACAGAGAGAGAGAGCACAAGTGGGCAGAGAGGCAGGCAGAGGGAAAGGGAGAATCAGGCTTTCTGCTGAGCAGGTAGCCTGACATAGGGCTCAATTCTGAACTTTGGGAATCGTGACCTGAGCTGAAGGCAGCTGCTTAACCAACTGACCCACCCAAGCTCCCCCTTTGAAGTTTTAAATTATACTTATTTTGAAGTCACTTCTGGATTGTTTGATTATTTCTGTTTCTCTAGTGTGAATTCTTCTATTTTTTTAGGTTGGTGGTTTATCTATTGACTGTTGGATGTTAATAGTTAATAATTACTGATTTTTCACTGGGGATCTTTGAGCACCTTATTTGCATTATCTCAATCCTCCGGTAAGCTATTAGGTAGATACTGTCATTCCATACTGTAGGTAGGGATACTGAAGAGTTGAGAAATTAAGTAACTTGTATAAGGACACATAGATAGGAAAGGCAGAGCCAGGAAAAAGTCTAGATTCAGAGTACACACTCAAAATCATCATTCAGTGCAGATTTTTACATGTCTTTTACCCCCCAATAATCTTTCTACTGAAGTATGAACATACATATATAAAGTTATTTAAAAAATCATAATGGAATGGCTTGGTGAATCTTCGCAAAATGAATGCACTCACACCCAGATCAAAGTAAAATACATGTCCAGCACCCTAGAATCTTCTTTGCATATTGTTAATGTGTTTTCATCTTGAGTTATTAATGCCAATAGTTTGTCTCTAGGTTGTTTTGCTTTTTTTTTGTGAACATGATCACTTTATGGGGGAATAATTGTAGTTTTATTTTTTCATTGCATTTTGAATATTTTTCCTTACCTTGTATTATGAATAAGGACTCTTATACGATGTTGAATAAAAATAATGCTAGAAGACATCCTCATCTCATTCCCAATCTAGGAAAGAAAGCTTTTAAATTTTATCATTAAATATGTGAATTGTCATAAGGTTTTTGTGGATATTCTTTCTCAGATTAAGGATTTCATTTCTATGCCCAATTTGGTAAGAGTTTTATCATTAATGTGTTGTATTTGATTTCTGTCATTATTATCACAGTATGATGTTTGGAATTTCCTCAATTTGTCTTTTATAACCCCTAGGCTTTTTTAAAAAAATTTTTTATTTTTTCAGCGTAACAGTATTCATTATTTTTGCACCACACCCAGTGTTCCATGCAATCCTCTACAATACCCACCACCTGGATCCCCCAACCTCCCACCCTTCGCCCCTTCAAAACCCTCAGATTGTTTTTCAGAGTCCATAGTCTCTCATGGTTCACCTCCCCTTCCAATTTCCCTCAACTCCCTTCTCCTCTCCATCTCCCCTTGTCTTCCATGCTATTTGTTATGCTCCACAAATAAGTGAAACCATATGATAATTGACTCTCTCTGCTTGACTTATTTCACTCAGCATAATCTCTTCCAGTCCCGTCCACGTTGCTACAAAAGTTGGGTATTCATCCTTTCTGATGGAGGCATAATACTCCATAGTGTATATGGACCACATCTTCCTTATCCATTCGTCCATTGAAGGGCATCCTGGTTCTTTCCACAGTTTGGCAACTGTGGCCATTGCTCCTTTAAACATTGGGGTACAGATGGCCCTTCTTTTCACTACATCTGTATCTTTGGGGTAAATACCCAGTAGTGCAATTGCAGGGTCATAGGGAAGTTCTATTTTTAATTTCTTGAGGAATCTCCACATTGTTCTCCAAAGTGGCTGCACCAACTTGCATTCCCACCAACAGTGTAAGAGGTATAACCCCTAGGCTTTTATTTTATTTTCGTAGGCTCCACTCCCAATGTGGGGGTGCTGAACTAATGACCTGAAATCAAGACCTGGGTTGAGATCAAGAGTTGAATGCTTAACCAACTGAGACTCCCAGGTACCCCAAATTTAGTGGCTTTAAATGTCATAAATTTATTATTTTATAATTCTTTCAGTTAGAATTCTGCCAGGTTTTGGTATTAAGGTTATGCTGACCTAAAAGAAATGGACCTCTTTTTTCTTAGGGTATAGGTGAGTTTTTGTAAAATTATTACTCTTTCTTTCTTAACTCTTCTGAAAATTTACCAGTGAAGATATCTGGGCCTGGAGATTTCTTCGTGGGAATATATTTATTAATAGATTTAATTTCTTTTATAGGTATAAGCTATTTTTTAACATTTTAAAATTATTTTTATTAACATATAATGTATTTTGTAATGTAAATGTAATTATGTAATATAAATGTAACATATAATGTATTATTAGCCCCAGGGGTTCAGGTCTGTGAATCATCAGGCTTGCACAGTTAACAGCACTTACCATATCACATACCCTCCCCAATAGCCATAACCCAACAACTCTTTCCATACTCCCCTCTCCCCAGCAACCTTCAGTTTGTTTTGTGAGATTAAGAGTCTCTAATGGTTTGTCTCCCTCCTGATCCCATCTTGTTTCATTTGTATAGGCTATATATATATTTTTTTAAAGATTTTATTTATTTATTTGACAGAGAGAAATCACAAGTAAGCAGAGAGGCAGGCAGAGAGAGAGGAGGAAGCAGGCTCCCTGCTGAGCAGAAAGCCCGATGTGGGGCTCGAACCCAGGACCTGGGATCATGACCTGAGCCGAAGGCAGCGGCTTAACCCACTGAGCCACCCAGGCGCCCCTGTATAGGCTATATTTTTAATGCTTTTTAAGATTAGTTTCAGAGGTAGAATTTAGTCATTCATCTGTTGAATGTAACACCTAGTGCTCATTACATCAAGTGCCCTCCTTAATGCCTGTCACCCAGCTATCCCTTCCCCCATCTATCTTTCCTCCAGAAATCTTTAGTTTGTTTCTTAAAATTCAGTGTCAGTTATGGTTTTCCTCCCTCTTAGTTTTCATCCTATTTTATTTTTACTTCCCTTCCCCTGTGTTCATTTGTTTTGTTTCTTAAATTCCACATATGAATGAAATAAAATCATATAGTATTTGTCTTTCTCTGACTGACTTATTTTGCTTAGCATAACACCTTCTAGTTGTACCCATGTCATTGCAATAACAAGATTTCATTCTTTTTGATGTCTAAGTAATATTCCATTGTGTATATATACCACTTCTTCTTTATCCATTCATTAGCTGATGGACATCTTACACAGTTTGGCTGTTGTGGACATTGCTCCTATAAACATTCAGGTGCACATGTCCCTTTCAATCACTATGTTTGTATTCTTTGGATGAATACCTAATAGTGCAATTGCTGGGTCATAGGTAGCTCTATTTTTAACTTTTTGAGGAACCTCCATAGTGTTTTACAGAGTGGCTGCACCAGCTTGCATTCCTACCTACAGTGTAAGAGGATTCCCTTTTCTTTGCATCCTTGCCAACATCTGTTGTTTCCTGGGCTGTTAATTTTAGTCATTCTGACTAGTGTGAGATGGTATCTCATTGTGGTTTTGATTTTTATTTCCTTGATGCCAAGTGATGTTGAGCACTTTTTCATGTGTTTGTTGCCACTTGTAAGTCTTCCTCAGAGAAATGTCTGTTCATGTCTTCTGCCTATTTCCTAACTGGACTTTTTGTTTTTGGGTGTTGAGTTTGGTAAGTTCTTTATAGATTTTGGACAGTAGCCCTTTATCTGATATGTCATTTGCAAATATCTCCTCCCATTCTGTAGGCTGCCTTCTAGTTTTGTTAATGTTTTCTTTGCTGTGTAAAAGCTTTTTATTTTGATGTGGTCCCTATAGTTCATTTTTGCTTTTGTTTCTTTAGCCTTTGAAAATGTGTCTAGCAAGAAGTTGCTGCAGCTGAGGTCACAGTGGTTTCTGTCTGCACTCTACTCTAGGATTTTGATGGATTCCTGTCTCACATTTAGGTCTTTCATCCATTTTGAGTTTATTTTTCTGTATGGTGCAAGAAAGTGGTCCAGTTTCATTCTTTTGCATGTGGTTGTCCAATTTTCCTAACACCGTTTGTTGAAAAGACAGTCTTTTTTTCCATTAGATCTTTTTTCCTGCTTTGTTGAAGATTAGTTGACTATAGAGTTGTGGGTCCATTTCTGGGTTCTCTATTCAGTTTCATTGATCTATGTCTGTTCTTATGCCAGTACCATACTGTCTTTATGATTATTATTTTATAATACAGTGTGAAGTTTGGAATTGTGATACCTCCAACTTTGGTTTTCTTTTTCAACATTCCTCTGGCTAGTTGGAATATTTTGTGGTTCCATACAAATTTTAGGATTATTTGTTCCATCTCTGTGAAAAATGTTGATGGTATTTTGATAGGGATTACACTGAATGTGTAGACTGTTTTGGGTAGCATAGACATTTTAACATTATTTGTTCTTCCAATCCATGAGCGTGGAATGTTATTCCTTTTTATTGTGTCTTCTTCAGTTTCTTTCATAAGTATTCTATAGTTCTCAGAGTACAGATCTCCTACCTCTTTGGTTAGGTTTATTCCTAGGTATCTTATGGTTTTTGGTACAGTTGTAAATGGGATTGATTCTTTGGTTTCTCTTTCTTCTGCTTCATTGTTAGTATATAGAAATGTAATTGATTTCTGTGCATTGATTTTATATACTGCAACTTTGCTGAATTCCTATATCAGTTACAGCAATTTTTGGGTGGAGAATTGTGGGTTTTCTACAGAGAGTATCATGTCATCTGTGAAGAGTGAGAGTATGACTTGTGCTAGGGTGGTTCAACATCTGCACATCAATCAATGTGGTAGACCACATTAATAAAAGACAAGAACAATATGATCCTCTTAATAGATTTAGAAAAAGCATTTGACAAAATACAACATCCTTTCTTGATAAATCCTCTGCAGTGTAGGGATGGAAGGAACATACCTCAATATCATAAAAGCCATATACGAAAAACCCATGGTGTATATCATCCTCAATGGAGAAGAACAGAGAGATTTTCTCTGAAGGTTAGGAACACGCAGGTATGTCCACTCTCACCATTATTGTTCAACATAGCACTGGAAGTCCTAGCCTCAGCCATCAGACAACAGAAAGAGATAAAAGGCATCCAAAGCAGTATAGATGTAGATTATTAAGATATTCTCTTTCTTCTTATGTGAATTTTGGTAAGTTGTGTTTTCTAGAAATCTGATTATTTTACTTAAATTTTAAAATTATTTGCTTAGATTTTTTCAAAATAGTCTGTTCAATTTTTAAAGTCTGTGACTTTCATTCCTGATAATAGTAATTTGTAAATTTTCCATTTTTCTTGATTAATATTCTTAGAGATTGATCTGTTTTATTAATATTTTCAAAGAATCAATGTTTGGCCTTGTTCATTTTCTGTTATATATATGTCCTCTATGTACTTGATTATGCCCTTATATCATCATTCTTCTATTCTCAGCCTGATTTTCTGCCTTTTTAAAAAAAATTCATGAAGATACTTCAGTAATTGATGTTTAGCCTTCCTTTTTTTCCAAGGGATGCATTTGAAATTATAGATTTTACCCAGCACAGCATTAGATTCATTTCATATGTTTTAATATGTCATATTCTCATTATCATTCTGTTAAATATATTTTATGATTTTCATTATAATTTTTCTCTTGTGCATGTGTTAATTAGACAAGTAATGCTACATTTACAAATATTTTGAGATTTTCTAATTATTTTTTGTTATTGATTTACAGATTAATTTTATAGATATACTCTGAATGTTAATTCTTTGAAATTTGTTGACTTGCTTTATGAACTAGCTTTTGCTCATTTGAATAAATATTTTATTTCACTCAAATATTTCTCTCATGCTTAAGTATAGCATTTGTTCTGTTTTCCTGTTGCTGTATCACAAGCCACTCCAAACATTAGTGACTTAAAACTATCATTTACTTTGCACTGAAATCTGCAATTTGGGCAGAACTCAGTGAGGATGGTTTGTCTTGGTTCATGTGGTATCAGCTGAGATGGCTTAAAGGCTAGAGGCTAATTTATGAATTTATTCATTGTATCTAACAAATTAAATTTACTGGAAAATAATATGTCTATACATTTTCTTTTTTTAATCTTTTTTTTTCAGAGATTTTATATATTTATTTGACATAGAGAGGGATCATAAGTAGGCAGAACAGCAGGCAGAGGGAGAAGGAGAAGCAGGCTCCCCACTGAAGCAGAGAGCCTGATGCGGGGCTTAATCCCTGAACCCTGGGATCATGACCTGAGCCGAAGGCAGCTGCTTAGCCGACTGAGCCACCTAGGCACCCCCATACATTTTCTTTATTAAACTTTTGATATTAGTGTATCTGTTTTGATAGACTTCCACTTAATTCCTGATATTGATTTTATGTCTCCTCTCTTTCTTTCTTGATCAAAGTGGTTAGAGCTTTATCAATGTAAGGGCCTGGTTAGCCAGAGGGAGCCATTTGGCTGTAAACTTAGATTGACCCTCCCCCTCCCAGAGGAACTTACTTGCAAAGACTAGACACAGGGCGGGCCAGGCAGGGTGGAGACATCCAACCAGTAGGGTGCGCATATATTTACTATGGTAAATTGAAATTCATTTGGCCACCCTTTGTATTGCCAACCTAGCATGACTGTGCAGTTTTCCCTGTGTATTGCAATCTCATTGGCCACCTGTGTATAAGCCAGGCTCAACCACCTCTATAAAAGTTAGTCTGTGAGGGGCGCCTGGGTGACTCAGTGGGTTGAGCCGCTGCCTTCGGCTTGGGTCGTGATCTCAGGGTCCTGGGATCGAGTCCCGCATCGGGCTCTCTGCTCAGCAGGGAGCCTGCTTCCCTCTCTCTCTCTGTCTGCCTCTCTGTCTACTTGTGATCTCTGTCAGTCAAATAAATAAATAAACTTAAAAAAAAAAAAGTTAATCTGTGAGGCTGGGAAGAGTTGTCGCCTCTTTGTAAGAGACGCCCCAACCGGTCGGTTTGATTCTCGATGCTTGGCGCAAAATAAAGCTTTGCTTGACCTTCACTTTCTATCAGTCTCATTCCTTTGATCACAGACCCTAACAATCAATATTTTGGGGTTTTTCAAAGAACCAGTTTTTGGTTTCATGATTTTTCTCTATTTGCTTTATGTTTTCAACTTTATTGATTTTTGGCTTTTATCTTTATCATTTCTTTCCTTCTATTTGATTTGATTTATATATAATTTTCTCTTTTTTTATTTCTCAAGTTGGATCATTGGGTTTAAAACATTTCTTCTTTTTTAGTGTAAGTATTTAATGCTATAAATGTCTCTCTAAACTTTGCTTTAGCTGCATCCCATAAAATTTTATATATTCTCATTTTTATTCAATTAAAATATATTCAAATTTCCTTTTTTGTTTGTTTTTAAGTTTTTATTGTAATTCCAGTTAATTAACATACAGTGTTGTATTAGTTTCAGGTACAAGATAGTCATTCAACACTTCCATACATCACCCTGTGCTCATCACAAATGCACTCCTTAATCCCCATCACCTATTTCACCAATCCCCTCACCCACCTCCCCTCTGGTACTGTCAAAATGTTCTCTACAGTTAAGAGTTGTTTCTTGCTTTGCTTCTTTCTTTCTTTTGTCTTTTTCCCTTTGCTCTTTTGTTTTGTTTCTTAAATTCCACATTTGAGTGAAATCATATCGTATTTTTCTTTCTCTGACTGACTTATTTTATGTTCTAATTTCCACAGAGACTTCAATACATGAGTTTGTTAAGCATGTGTTCCATTTCCAAATATTTGGGAATTTTTCAGGTATCTTTTAGTGATTGATTTCTAGTTCAATTCTGTTTTGATCACATATTTTATATAATTTTATTTGTTTTATGGCCCAGAATATGGTCTGTCTGGGAGAATGCTCTATGTGCACTTGAAAAGAAAATGGATTCTGTTTTGTTGGGTAAAATGTTCCATATATGTCAATTATGTCAATTTGGTTGGTATGCTGTTCAGGATTTTCTATAAATGTGCTATTTTTTAAATCTATTTGTTCTATAATTACTGAGAGAGTAGTACCAAAGTGTTTATACACAAACAATGAATCTTGGAACACTACATCAAAAACTAATGATGTACTGTATAGTGACTAACATAACACAATAAAAAAAAAGTCTCCAATATAATTGTGGATTTATTTCTTCCTTCAGTTATATTAATTTTGTTTTTTGTATTTGAAATTTTGTTGTTAAGTTCATAACTTCTAACCTTTTTATGTCTTTTTAGTATATTGATCCTTTTATCATTATATAATGCTCATCTTCATCTCTGATCATATTGCTTGTTCTGAAATCTACTTTTCTGTGTCTTTATATTTAAAATGACTCTCTTGAAACAACATGTAGTAAGCTCTTTGGTTTTTCTATTTTGATAATCTTTGTCTTATAATTGGAGTATTTGGTCTATTTTTATTTAATATAACTGCACACGCTCTCTCTCTCTCTCTCTCTATCATCTTTCTATCTATATACACAATACTTATCTTCTTACAATTTATTTTTCATTTTTTTCTCCTGGGTTATATTACTTTTGCTCCTCTTTGTTTTCTTCTTTTGACTTAACCTAGCATTTATTTTTATATTTCATTTTTTCTACTGGCTTGTTAGTCAAACCTTATTTTACTATTTTATCAGATATCCTAGAAATTACAACATACATCCTTAACTTGTTGATATTTAATATATATTGGTAATTTATCACTAAAATGACAATGTTAGTACTTAAGAATGCTATAAATTCATTTGCCTTTTGTGTTACTGTTGTCATAGATTAAAATTTACATGTGTTTTAATTTCCACAAACAGGTTAGCATTACTATTTTGTTCAGTCAATATTCATTTTTACTTATATTTTATCCTTTAATTTATTTTTTATTTTTCTATTTTCATATTTCTATCTGAGATCATTTTCTTTCTGTCTGAAAAGCATTTTAGAATTAATATGCTAAGAACAGACTTTTTTTTCCAACCACAGATTTTCTAATTTTGATGCCTGAAATATCTTCACATTTGAAGAATATTTCACTGGGCTTAGAATTCTGTGTTGACATTTTTTTTAAATTTATTTACCATATTAAAGACTTTGTGATTATCTATACTATTAGATATTTACCCAAAGAATACAAAAATACTAATTCAAAGGGATACATGCACCCTGTTATTTATAGCAGCATTATTTACAATAGCCAAATTATGGAAGGAGCCCAAGTGTCCATAGATTGATGAATGGAGAAAGAAGTGGTATATATACACAAGGGAATATTACTTAGTGATCAAAAAGAAAGAAATTTTGCCATTTGCAATGACATGGAGGGAGCTAGAGAATATAATGCTAAGCAAAATAAGTCAGCCAGAAAAAGACAAATACTATATGATTTCATTCATTAAGGAGTGCAGTTGTTGTGATAAGCACCTGCTGATGTATGGAAGTGTGGAACCATTATACTGTACACCTAAAATTAGTATTATACTGTATGTTAACCAACTTGGATTTAAATAAAAACTTAAAAAAAAGATCTTGTGATTATTTCCTAGCTTCCAGTCTTTTTTGCTCTTTCAAAGATAATATCTTACTCCACGTTTTTCTGCTTGCTTTTATCCAAAGTTTTTTATATTGTGGGAAATTTCAAGCAACTACAGAATTTTACAGAATATTATAATGAACTCCATTTCTCCATCATCCAGGTTTGATAATTATTAACTTATGGCTAATCTTCTTTAATCTCTAGTTGCACCAATTTTTTCTTCATATTTTGAGTCAATGTCAAAATATCAACTTATCAGCTTATCATTTAATTTGTATATATTTTAGTATGTACCTCTAAAGCTGATTTTATTTAAAAACACATAACCACAACACCATTAGTATGCCTAAAAATAATAGTTCCTTAGTATGATCAAACAACTATTTTAAATTGTTTGGAAAATACAGATAATAGGTATATATATATATATATAGATAGATATACACACACACACACACATATATATATATATATATATATATATACCTATATCTATAGATATAAATCTACACATACATTCTTAGCATCTATTTAACATATGTGAACATATGTGAACATGTATGTGTGTTTAACATTATTTTAGTTTAACATTCTTTTGGTTTGAATCAGGAATCAAGTAAGATTTATTGTTGGGGGAAATTGGAAAGGGAGGTGAACAATGAGAGACTATGGACTCTGAAAAACAATCTGAAGGGTTTGAAGAGGTGGGGGGGGTGGGAGGTTGGGGAAACCAGGTGGTGGGTATTAGAGAGGTCACGGATTGCATGAAGCACTGGGTGTGGTACAAAAACAATGAATACTGTTATGCTGAAAATAAGTTAAAAAAATGATTAATAAAAAAAGTATTTAAATTAAAAAAAAAGATTTATTGTTGGGATTGGTTGAGATATTTTTCAAGTTTTTTAATATATATTTTCCTCTCTCTCTCTCTCTCCATTCTCTCCTTCCTTATTTATTTCTTTCATCTTGTGCAGTTTGTTTATTAAAGAAATGGGATCTTGTGTGTATGTGTGTGTGTGTGTGTGCATGCATAGTTTTTATACAGTCTGTACTTTGCTAAATGGATCCCTGTGGTTTCTTTTCTTTTCTTTCTTTTTTTAAAAAAAGTATTTATTTGCAAGAGAGAGAGAGAGTGCACAAGCAGGGGGAATGGCAGGCAGAAGGAGAAGCAGGCTCCCCACTGAGCAGGGAGCCTAATGCAGGACTCAATCCCAGGACCCTGGGATCATGACCTGAGCCAAAGGCAGATGCTTAATTGACTGAGGCATACAGGCATCCCTATCCCTGTGGTTTCTTTAACAGTTCCACAGTTATTTGTGTTTCCTGTAATATGATGGCTGGATGTAGACTTGGGCTTTATGTTTTTGGGCAAGAATACTCCATGGGTGTAGTTAAATTCTTTCACTAGAAGTTACATGATAAGGGATGCCTGGGTGGCTCAGTTGGTTGGACGACTGCCTTCGGCTCAGGTCATGATCCTGGAGTTCCGGGATCGAGTCCCGCATCAGGCTTCCAGCTCCAAGGGGAGTCTGCTTCTCCCTCTGACCTTCTCCTTGCTCATGCTCTCTCTCACTGTCTCTCTCTCAAATGAATAAATAAAACCTTTAAAAAAAAAAAAGAAGTTACATGATGTATGGCGGTCTCTTTGTGATGTTAGCAGCCATTAGTGTTCAATGTGTATAGAGTGTATAATTTTTTTTATTCTTTTTTTAAAAGATTTTATTTATTTATTTGAGAGAGAGAGAATGAGGGAGAGGGAGCAAGAGAGGGTAGAAGTCAGTGGGAGAATCAGACTCCCTGCTGAGCAGGGAGCCCGATGCGGGACTCAATCTGGGGACTCCAAGGCACCCCTAGAGAGCATATAATTAATTAGAGGTTGCCAAAATGTGAAATTTTTTATTTTTTATTTTTTTATTTGGTATTCTATCTACTGTATGGTAACCCAGTGATATAGTTTATATAGGAAATGCAGATAAATGCTTGATTCTTTCCCTTTACTTACCAGTTTTCAAAATAACTTAGCACTTTTCTCATTTCCTTGAGTGATAGTCACTTTTTAAGGTACAATTTCACACAAATGTACTTATAATTTGTACTGACCCTCAAATGATCCCGTATTTTCCCATTGGCAGATTTTTAAAGTTACATCCTGAGCCATTTTCACACAACCCTTGTGTCATTATTGTGTAAAATAATTATATGGCACTAAAATCAAAGCTACACAATGTGTTATATTTGACAAAATATAATTTATATCCCTCTCAGCTCTACCATTTCCTTTCTTCCCCTATAGATGATCATTTATATTTTTATGGTTTTCTTTTTCATTTAAAAATTAATTAAAAATATATATTCTTCATATCCCTCATTTCTTAGATAATCAGTAACACATGGCACAAACCCTTTTTCCAGTTAATATATTCTTATGATTACTTTATGAGAGATTTTTCCCGTTCACTTTTACAGTTTCAGAGTACTCCATTATATGGATGTACCACAGTTTATGTAACCACTCCTTTATTAATACACATTTGTATCTATTTTTTTGCTGTTTCCAAATATTTTTGCAATGAATAACACAGGGTATATGTCTTTTCATATTTTGTCCACTATATCTTTGGGTTAGATTCTTAGGACCATGTGTACTTTTCATAGATATTGTCTGATTCCCTTCCATTGACATTGTACCATTTTGAATTCTAACTAGAAGTGTATGAGAGTGCTTGTTTTCCCATAACCTCATCAACAGAATATGTTGTAGAGCATTTGGATCTTTGTCTGACTTAATATTTTTCTTTATCTTTGGTTTTCAGCAGTTTTACTATGATAGGTCTATATATGGGTTTCTATATATTTTTCTTTTTTGAGGTTTATAATATGTCTTCAGTCTATAGCTTGATGTCTTTCATCTGTTTTGTAAAATTCTCAGCCATTGCTTTTTCAAATATTTTTACTGTCATGTTCTCATTCTTCTCCCTCCTTGGGATTCTAATGACATATAAATTAAATATTTTATTATGTTTCAACTACACTTTGCAGTCATTTCCCTATTATTTATTTTTATCCTTTTTGCTTTACCCTGACCCACCTTGTAATTCACAATTTCTTTTGATTTTATTAATTTATGTTTTAAAGATTTTGAAATTTAGAGAGAGAGAGAAAGAGAGAGCATGCATGCATGAGTGAAGAGAGAGGCAGAGGGAGAGAATCTTCAGACTCCCTGGTGAGCCTGGAGCCATGCAGGGCTCTCTACCTAGGGCTCAGTCTCATAAGCCATGAGATCATGACCTGAGCTGAAAGCAAGAGTTGGATGCTTAACCAACTTAGCCACCCAGGCACCCCTCTTCTGCTTTTAAATATAGATACCAAGTTCTTAATTTAAATTACTGCATTTTTCAGTTGTAAGAGTTCCATTTAATTATTTTTCAGAAATTCCAGTTCTTTAATATTCTCCATTTGTCATCTATTTTCTTAAACAAATTAACCACATTTACTTTAATCTCTGTGTTAGATAGCTCCAATAAATGGCTCCTCTGTGGGTCTACTTATTTCTTTTAAAGATTTATTTACTTATTTTAGAGAGAGTGAGTGAGAGAGTGTGTGTGTGTATGTGTGTGTGTGTGCAGGGAAAGGCCCAGTGGGAGGGAAAGGAAGAGGGAAAGAATCCCAAGCAGACTCTTCAGTTAGGGTCCAAGGTGGGGCTTGATCTCACAACCCCAAGAACATGACCCGAGGCAAAACCAAGAGTTGGATGCTTAACCGACTAAGCCACCCAGATGTCCCTCCATTTTTATTTCTGGGCATTCCTGGTTATTTTCCATTTAATGGTGAGTATTACATATGAAAAATTATAGAGGCTCTCGATGATGCTATTTTTATCCAAAGAATCTTCTCACTATTGACTGATAGGCAGATAGGATGGGTACAGATTTCATCCATTTAGCAACTTTGCTCACAAGTTCAGGATGTGCTCCTTCTAAGGAGGACAAATATTCGTTTGTCCCTCTCACTGGGATATAGTCATTTTAAGATTCTAGTTGAGAGTCCAGATGAGGTGTTTATTAGACCCTATACTTTTCAGTTCTTAAATTCTTATTTTTCTTCCTTAGCACTTGAGACTGGAAAAATTTTTATTTTCTTTTCAGCATCTCCATATTTAGCTTCTTGATTTTTGCCCCAGGCAGGGTAACCATCCAACAAATGCTTGGGTGGGATACCATCATGTGTTCAACTTCTCTCCCTTTTCTTTCCCTTTAGGAACTGAATGCTCAATTATTGGCTGCCTTAGGGGCCCATGTTCTAATTTTCATCTCTTTACACTGATGAGTTTTTCAGAAGTTCTACTTTCATAGTTCTTTTTCCAAATTCTGATACCATGCAAATTATTTGCAAATGCTTTGAAGGTAAAAGCAGCTTTCCTGGATTACTTTTCTGACATCTTGTCTTCTCAAGTTCAAATTGCCTTGGTGGCTCTCTTAGCCTTTAAATAAGTTTTGTTTTGGTATTGTATTCAAGTTTTCTAGTTATTCTTGGAGGAAGAGTTGTTTTTCCATAAGCTATTCTGTCAAATCATTATCAATTATATATCATGAATACATTATCTATTATGTATTTTTTGGCAACAGAATTTTATACCAACATGAATATCTTCTATATTTTATAATTTCTATGAGTTCTTTAAAGGAAGTTATCTTCCATACATGTTTATATATGTTGTGTGTGTGTGTGTGTGTGTGTGTGTGTGTGTGTATGTGTGTCCTGTGTATGTTTTTATTAGTAGAGGCCTTTCTGCAGGACAATTTCATTTTTGCTCTGGTTGGAACTCCATTTTTATATCAGTTTTCATATTGGTTTCTGTGATTGCATGTTTACTGCTCTACATTTGAATTTCACCCATGCATAGTACAAGATCTGATTTCTTTCAGGTTATTGTTTCCATTCGTGGCTTGAGGTGGGTGACTAATTTATGCTGCAGTTTGGGCTGGTGGGTTGAGAATTTCTGATTTCAGTAAAGAAAAGCTGTTTTCCTTGTGTCTGGACTTAGTTGATGAAATTATAGTCTGAATCATGTGAACAGAATTGTGCAATAAATCACCATGTGTTAAAAAAAGACACTTGATGAAACAAACTTAGACCATTGTATGGAAATACTATTACTTATAGAAGGTATTAAAATATTAAAACATACTGTTCACAAGAGTTTTATAGACTGAAATTAGAAATACATGGCAGAGCATTTCTTGAAATCAGTGGAAGTGGAAAAATTGTTAATAAATCTAATATACATTAATATTTCTAGCTTGAATGTTAAAATATAGACATTGTTGGTAGGGAGGGACTTCTCAAAACAGTCTTATGAGGTAAATATTAGTTTCTTCATTTTACTGGCAAGGAAAGTATGACCTAAAGAAGCATCTCATTTAAGGTTACAGTCCTGTAGATGTAGCTTATGTCTAAATTAAATTCACTTCAGTTTGAT
This sequence comes from Enhydra lutris kenyoni, assembly GCF_002288905.1. Taxonomy (NCBI): domain Eukaryota; kingdom Metazoa; phylum Chordata; class Mammalia; order Carnivora; family Mustelidae; genus Enhydra; species Enhydra lutris. Next base: position 9,390,172 of record NW_019154123.1, read on the forward strand.
CAGAATATATTGAAGGGACACTGAGGTACAATGGTGGAAGAAGACAGACTAGATCCCTGACCTTTGTAAATGGACAAGCTTCCCCTTGGCTTCTCTCTTTTTTTTTTTTTGAAAGATTTTATTTATTTATTTGACAGACAGAGATCACAAGTAGGTAGAGAGGCAGGCAGAGAGAGAGAGAGAGGAGGAAGCAGGCTCCCCGCTAAGCAGAGAGCCTGATGTGGGGCTCGATCCCAGGACCCTGGGATCATGATCCGAGCCGAAGGCAGAGGCTTTAACCCACTGAGCCACCCAGGTGCCCCCACTTTGGCTTCTCTTAAAGCACTTGCTTTTCTCTTCCATTGCATATCTCATTCTGTATGTAATAATCTTTTCAGATGTCTGTCTCCTACTCTGGGCTGTGAGTTCTTTGAGTGTAGTGAAAGAACCATATCCATCCTTGTATCCCCAGTGCTAAATGAACGAACAGATAAATCCAATGTTCAAATGGAGATTGATTTTATAATGAAAGTTGTTCCCCTTAATCCATGGGGCCATAGAAAAAGGAGAGTATGTTAGGAAAACCTGCCTCATGAAATATGCCAATAATATGCTCTTCAGTGAGTGAGCAATATATCAGGAAGGGTAGGATGAATCACTTTTCACTTTGATTTTGGAAAGAGAGTTGGCATTGATAATATATACAGATAATTTCCCTCTTTTTATACCACATATCTCTTGCTGGATAACAGGAAATAAAAATGACTGATAGTGTATAAATGGCTATCTTCAATTTCTTTTAAGATGTTTTGCCTTTAAATATATTTCTCTTATTACTTAAAGCACAGTGATTTAACAGTGACATAAATAGCTAACTTCTCCAGTCTTTTAAAAATAGTTTTGCCCATAAGTACATCAATGTTATTATTGAACACACAAACAGTTCTCATGGATGGTTGGTATAGTTTCCCTAGGAGGGTTTTAAATTGCTTTATCAGATTAATTTAGTAAGACTCAGTTTTTGACAATTTCTTTAGAAGGCTGTGGCAGAGGATACATATAGGCAAAGCTGTTATAAAGCGGGGAACATCATAGTGGTTTACAGAAGAATGTGGCTTATTCAAGTCTTGCAAAGGAGTTTTGAGGTGAGTAGTCTAGGTGAGGACAGCTCAGCCTTATACAGCCAATTAAGGACACAGGTTTCTTTTAACTTGAGCTCTCTACATTCTGGGGCTTTCTCTTAATCTATATATGCAAGCTAAATCTTAGGCACACCAGACAGGAAGAAGTGGAGGTTTAGGGCAAAATATTCTTTTCTCATAAGTAATGAAACATAAGTTGCACACCTTACTTGTGCCTATGTTAAGTTGATGATAAGCATTATATGGCTATTTAAGGGTGATCAGGCAATGCAACATTAACTGGGCAATTATTGCTTAAACTCTATTACTGTGGAAGAGTAGGAGAATGGATTTTGTGAGACAACTGGCAGTCTCTACTGGTAATGGCAATACTGGAATTGACAGGACAGAAAATAAGTTTCAGGGGGTGGGTTCCCGAAAATCTTTGGTATCAATTGTTCATAAATGACTTAATGTAGCTAAACTGCTTTCTCAAAGCTGAGATTTTACACATTTTAATACTGAGAAGAGTTTGTTTAGTTAGTCCTAAAAAATTTTTATTCCAGTTTGGGGTAGCTAACACAACATAATTCCCATCTCTTTTTTTATGAGTCAGTCAGAAATATATTGCTTGACTATTGCTCGTGTGTCTGGTCAGTTAGTTGTGGATTCCAAAGCACAGACACAAAGAGTTTTGCTTTGCTGAGTGTTAAAACAATAGCGGACATAAATGACTTTCTGAGCCATTTGAGTTTATTTAATAGGAATTTATCAGGGGCACCTGGGTGGCTCAGTTGGTTAAGCGGCTGACTTTTGGTTTTGGTGACATCATGATCTCTTGGGGTCTGGGATGGAGTTCTGCATCAGGATCCACACTCAGCAGAGAGTCTGCATGAAGATTCTCTCCCTCTGACCCTCCTCTAACTTGCTTGCTTTCTTGCATACTCTGTTTCTCTTAAATAAATAAATAAATCTTAAAAAAATATAAATAGGAATTTATCAAGTGATGTTCATTAAAGATGAACCTTTTGATTCCAGCTGTTATCAAACATTCTTGCCTAGTCATTTCATTCTCTTAACCATTGTGTTCATTTTTTTTTTCTTGACATGAGAAATTTCTTTAACAGAACATTAACTTAAACATGTGTAGTAACAAATCTCTTTCAGGATTTGAAGTATTAGTTCACATACACACAAAAAAGCATTTCCAATCTTCATTTAAAATGTTCTCAGAACCTTTGTGTCTAATAAGAAGTTGTTGAAAACTACAAAAGTTAAAACTAAAATATATAAATAAATGACCCTGTTTTAGAAAGCATTTAGGGTGTTCAGTCTTCTTAAATGTGAGTTGATGTAATAGAGCCTTTTTGGGCTCCCTGGTACTTTTAATGTGGTGTTTATATTATATCCTAAATTGGCCAGTTTATTGTCATTGAAAATATTAATTTGGAGATGGAAAAATATGAAAAGTTGACTGTTTATTTAACCTGGCAATCAACTTGAATGGAACATTCTATGGGCCCTTCTCATTTTTTTCTGCTCTCCCCTGCCTCTCCTACCATACCAACTTCAGAGGCAACTTTGTTCTCTAATGAATCCCAGTTTGTGGCGTGGTGTGGGTTGAGATGTTTAGAATGCATACTGATAATGTTGCTGATAAGACAGACTCAACAGTTTTATGGTTGGTCCTGGAACATTTAGGTATAAACTGGGGAATGAATTATCTTTTTTTTTTGTTTTAAAAACCGTTTTGTCTTTACTAGAGCCTTGTTACTTAAAGTGTGGCCTCTGGATAAACAAAGTCAGCATCATCTGGGAGCTTGTTAGAAAAGTAGAAGTTGAAACTCTGCTTCAGACTTGAATCAGAATCTGTATGCTATACACATCTCTAGATGATTCTATATACGGTTAAGCTTGGGAAGCACTGTACTAGAAAATCTGATGAAGCGTAGGGGTCCAGTTCTTAGTAGGACATTAATAAGACAACCTCAGATCTATTGTTCCATACATATAATATCTCAGTTGACTCTAGTCTCCTTGAGACTTTAGAAACATGGAATCCATGGATCATCAGATAATTGTAGGAGCTTCTTTAGTTTAACCTAATCTAAAAGTCTGAACTGATAAAAATGGAGATGCAAACCACTAACAATACAGATATCTCACACAGGACTTCTGTCCAGAATATACAATAAATTCTATAACTTGATAATAAGAAGATAAATAATTCAATAAAAATGGGTAAAATATTTGTATAGACACCTTACAAAGAAGATATTTGAATGCAATAAGTGCCTGTAAGATGCTAAACACCATTTGTTAGCACAAAAACATACAAATTAAGGTTACAGTAAGATTGCTTTGCATGCCTACTAGAATAGCTAAAATAAGGACTACTAATACTAAGTGCTGGAGAGAGTGTGGAACATGCATACACTGCTATTGGGAGTATAAGATGGCACAATCTTCTTTCAAAGACAGTTTGGTAGTTTCTTATAAAGTTGAACATATGACACAGCAATTCCACTTCTAGGTATTTACTGGGGGAATTGTACACAAATATTCATAGTGGTTTTATGCATATTAGCCCCAAACTGGAGAAAACCCAAATGTCTATCAACAGGTGACATGCATAAAGGAACTGCAGTATATCCATACAATGGAATATTACTCCGCAGTAAAAAGGAATGGACTACGGCTATATGCAGTGACATGGATGACTCACAAAAGCTTTATGAGGAAGGAGGTTTTATTCCCAACAGCATAGTGTATGAGTCCATTACAAGAAATTGTAAAAAATAAAAGGGGGGGAATCTTATTTACAGTGGCAGAAAGCAGATAAATGCTTATCTGGGGCTAGGGGTTCAGAAAGCTTGACTACAAATGGGCACAAGGAAACTTTTGGAGTGATGGAAATATTGGGTTTCAATCATTATAATTATAAGCATATCTATGTTATAATTTTTCAAAACTGTACACTTAAAATAGGTACATTTTATTGTATATAAATTATTAATCAATAGTGTTGATTAAACCAAACCAAAAAAAACCAGAGCAAACTTAAGCATTTAATTACCAAGATCCACACCAATCCTCCAGGAAAATCTAATATCAGAGAACACTTACTACCATAATATTTACTTACTACCATAATATTTAACTTCTTTTTCCTTTGTAGTATCTGGGGATTTCCCTTTATTTCCTGTGAACTTAACAACAACAACAAAAAAACCCAAATCAGAGATGGTTGTATTTTATGTAGCATTTCTAGGCTTTTGTTGGCTGGAAAAAATTGAAAGGTTATTTTATTCCATTGTTTTTTTGAATTTCAAATTTCTATGAGAATTATGGAAGTATGTAAGTAATATAAATCTCTCCTCCTCTTTTTATAGCTTTTCAATATAATCTATTTCTTATCATTTTTTAATGGAGTGCTGAATCCCATTTTATTATTTATTTATTTAAAAGATTTTATTTATTTGATGGATAGAGATCACAAGTAGGCAGAGAGGAAGGCAGAGAGAGAGGGGGAAGCAGAGAGCCTGATGCAGGGCTTGATCCCAGGACCTGAGATCATGACCTGAGCTGAAGGCAGAGGCTTAAACCACTGAGCCACTCAGGCACCTCTGAGTCCCATTTTAATGGTGAGGGTGAAGCCAACACTTTCTCTAAGAAGGATAGGGGCATATGGTTCACAGTCAACTGTCTGAAGAGCTAAATGCTCAAGTTACATATCATGTAGGATTCCTTATAGAAGTGCCCTTCTAAAACCTTCTAGATGATTTGAAAACAATATTCTTTTGTGAAAGACCTGAGACATTTCTTAAAAACTCTTATTGTGGACATAATTCATAAATCTATAAATTGAGTCTTGTTCCTTATTTGGCCTCACCACCTGCTACCCCTATACCCTACTCTATAGAAGATTTTATTTTTCTTGCATTTCTCTTTCCATTTGTTTGAAGAAGCCATTAATCTCTACATCTGCATGTTTTCTCTTCCTTCTGTTTGAAATACTTGTTCCTTTTTATCCATTTGGTGAATTTAATGCTAATCTTTCAAATATCCCTCTCTCCAGGAAGTTTTGCTAGCCAACCACAGACAAAGTTATTTGCCTTATCTTTGTATACTACAGCATCTTGTATATAGCTCCATTAGGAATCTTAATCAATACTAGTAGTTTATTTGAATATCTGTTTCCCTCATTATATTATAAGGACCTGGAGGGCAGGAAATACTTTCTATTTACCTTTGTTTCCCTATTGCCTAACATGGAGGCACAGATGTAGATCTTGGTAAATAAATGCATGTTGTTACTAATAAAATTCATTTCAAAACTTTGAGTGAAACAAAGCATTGAATCTTTGAAATAAGTTCTGTTTTTTAAAAATTATTTTTTATTAACATATAATGTTTTATTTGCCCCAGGAGTACAGGTCTGTGAATCATCAGGCTTAATCTCATGAAACAAACCCTCAGTTTGTTTCATGAGATTAAGACTCTCTTATTGTTTGTCTTCCTCCCAATCCCATCTTGTTTCATTTTTTCCTTCCCTACCCCCCACAACCCCCTGCCCTGCCTCTCAAATTCCTCATATCAGAGAGATCATATGATAATTGTCTTTCTCTGATTGACTTATTTTGCTCAGCACAATACCCTCTAATTCCATCCACATCATTGCAAATGGCAAGATTTTGTTTCTTTTGATGGCTGCAGAGTATTCCATTGTATCTATAGACCACATCTTCTTTATCCATTCACCTGTTGATGGACATCATACAGGAATTCAGTAAAGTGTCAGGATATAAAACCAATGCACATAAATCAGTTGCATTTCTATACATCAATAGCAAGACTGAAGAAAGAGAAGCTAAGGAGTCGGTCCCATTTACAGTTGCACCCCAAACCATAAGATATCTTTCTTTTTAAAAAATATTTAATTTATTTATTTGAGAGAGAGAGAGAGAGACAGAGAGCAAGCTGGGTGAGCACCAGTGTTCAGGAGAGGGCAGAGGATGAAGGAGGGCTGAGGGAGAGGGAGAAGCAGGCTCTCTGCTGAGCTGAGAGCTGGCCATGGAGCTGGATCCCACGACACTGGAATCAGGACCTGAGCAGAAGGCAGATGCTTAACCAGCTGAGCCACAAAGGCACCCCTATATTTTCTTCTAATAATAATTAAACATAAAAAAATAATGAAAAGTAATATAACCTATGCCCCTATTTCTCTGTTAGAAACTCAGCACAATTTTTGATTAACAATTCTATAACTTCTTGGTATTTTCTGGTTTGTTTGTATCAGTCTTTGTTTCTATTTTAATCATCTTTGATTTTATTTTGTCTCTGTTTTTATTGTAAGCAATCCCAAATGTGTTTTAAGAAGTAAAGACCTGGATAAAAACTGAAAACTATGAGACTGGATTCAAGGGGGTGCCCTTAGAGAATCTTGGGACCGGAAAGAAAAGGGGCCAGTGCCCTTGATGTTTCTAGTGGAGGGGAGAGCATTCATTATTCATTCATCAGAGGCAGAGAAAAACCTCCCTGAGCATTTTAAGTCCTTAACTGAGGGCAGTTTAAGGAAAGGTATAGAGATTCTCCGATCTGTTGGGTGTATTAGTACATTATATAGTCAAATTTGGATAGTGTGATTTACATATTTTCCAGAAGGCTTTGAATCCCAAGAAATTTAACAGCAATATTTTTAAACATTACACTGTTTTAAAACTGTAAGGCAATTTTACATTGGATCTACAATCGACTTTCTAAGTGCCAAGGGGAAGAAAAACACTAGTGAATTAGAAATTGAAATGAAGTCAACCCTATAATCTTTATTTCTTTTGTTATACTTATCTTCCTATCCTCATCTCCTTGTTTTCTCTCCCCTCATGCTCCCTTTTCTATTAATCCAAATTCAACATGCAGTTTTTGATTTTTGAATGCTTTTCTTTGGAGTGAATCAAGAACACATGAGATTTCATTTCCTACCTCAGATATTTCCCCCCACTGCCTTTAAGCCCAGTGGAAACTTGAATTGCTTGATTCTTCACTTACCTCCTAGTTTAGGAAATGTGTGGCTCAAAGGAGTGAGAGAAAGAAGAACTTTCATCTTCAGCGAGCTAGGACACTAATTCAATTATATAACGAATTCAAGTCTTTGAAAGTCTATGCCTGAGATCTAACTGTCTCCTGAGTTCTGAAAAACCAAATTTGTGTCATTTGATTATTCTTTCCACTTCTTTTTTTTTTTAATTTTATTTTTTAAGCAGGCAGAGAGGCAGGCAGAGAATGGGTGAGGGAAGCAGGCTCCCCACCGAGCAGAGAGCCCGACACGGGGCTCGATCCCAGGACCCCGAGATCATGACCTGAACCAAAGGCAGAGGCTTAACCCACTGAGCCAACCAGGCGCCCCTATTCCTTCCACTTCTATGAAATTTTTCTCCATGTCCTACCCAGTCGTAAAAAAACACTTGTTTTGCTTAAATAAGACACAAAAGTGTTGCATAAATCTAGACTGGGTAGAAAAAGGTGCAGAGAGGCCAAGGTGGGGGGGTCTGCTAAGGTAACTAAGAAGATGCTTAGAGTTCACTACCTCTTTATTATAGAACTACCTGGAGCTTTGATGGAAGTTATCTATATGGCAGCAGGTGCAACCCTATCTTTAGAGACTATCATGATTTCTACTGCCTGGGACAGTCTGAAGTTCTTCCCATGACTTAACTGCCTTCTTATACTTTATATCTTATGCCAGGGGGTGCTAAATTGTAGCTCATGGGCCAAATTTTATGTCTGTTTATGGTCCATATAGTAAGAATAGCTTTTACATTTTTAAATGGTTGACCAAAAAATTAAAGAAGAATATTTTGTGACACATGAAAAATTATGTGAAATCCTAATTGCAGTGTCCATAAATAAAATTTTGTTGGAACATTATTTTATATATGATCTACAGTTGCTTTCATATGATATTGGCAAGGTTGAATAGTTGCAACAGAGACTATATGGCCCACAAGGTCCAAGATATTTACTCTATGGCTCTTAACAGAAAATATTTGCTGAATCTGGGACTAGACTTGTGTTTCTCTTAGTTCCTATACTCCCTTGTCCATGTGGACTGTTTCTTGTCTCAGGACATCCTGGATGTATAAGCCCATCCCTTCATTGCTTTCATGGGGAAAAAGGTTGTTATTATCAAGGCTTTATATATTTTTGAAGACTTTTACTGAATTACTTGTTATGCCCTTCTCGGTTTTTTTTTTTTCTTCCTTTTCTCCTCTCCATCTGGTAAAACTAAGAATTTCTTCCAGGTCACTCCTGCATACTCTCAGGTTCCCTGTGGGTCACAGCGTCTACCTTAGGCAGACTTGTTGAGGAACTGTTTCTAAACAAAGCTAGTGCTCTCTGTGGAAAAGAATTCTGGCTAATACAGTCTTCACACTTAATTACTATGGGAGAACGATAGTTCTCTAGTGATTTAGCTGAGGCTCAGAGCCTTCTCTAGGTGCAAATGATTTTGCTCTTTAATACTTTTTTTTTTTTTTTTTTTTTTTTTTTACTCTTTAATACTCTTAGAGAGGATCTCAGTTGGATCACAAAGTTGCTTCACAGTGTACTTCATTCCTGCATTCTTTCAGACATCAGACCTCTGGATGGTCTTTTGACTTTAATCCTTTTGTCTATAACAATGAAAGAAGAGATCAGAGGCTGTTCTTTCAGATGCTTTCAGCTACTTAAACTTGTAATTATAGTAGCCTGATTTTTCTTGTACAATGCTTAGCAATTTCGTTTTTAATCAAAACATCACACTCAGAACTTTAGTCCGAGTGGTGGGTCAGTGATCTGTTGTTACATGGAAAGATTGCCCAGTGAGTAGCTGGGATTATTAAAATATATGGCGATGTCAGAAATTTTGGCTGGAGTCCTGATAGAGACTAGAAGATATTAATCAAATTCTTCTGAGGGGTACTCTTTGTTCACTGGGTCATGGTTTAAAAAGCTTTAAAAGAGTCCTTCTTGGTACCATAGTTAAACAGATAATAAAATATGTATATGAAATATATAACATTCTCTTCCTTTCAGCATATAGAAGGAGAATTACATAAAAATATTTGCATATCATTATATATTTCTGGCCAAAATATAGTTGTAAATTTTGCTTCAAACATGTTAGAATTATAGGTACAGTATAAAAGACATGAATGGGCTCAAAATATACAGGAACATTTCAATGGGCAGAAAAAATCAAAGTTTGATTGAGGTTCACACTGTGGATTTGCTGGGCTTTGGGTGAACATGAAAATAGGGACTATATGGAGCTTCCTGTTTAATGTCCCTTGCTCTGGAAGTGAGACAGAAAGAGACTATTGTGGGTTTATGACTAACAGGAATCTATGAGTCTGATGAACAAGTCTCCCACTGGCTTTGAGAGTGAACTGGATTTTTTGTATTTCCCCAAATCACTCAGGGGTAAACCCTTTGAATTATCAATATAAGTTCATGTGGAGTGGAGAGAGAAAGAGAGAGACAGACAGACAGACACACATGAAGAACCAAGGCTCCCATTCAAAAAGAGTCTGAGACACAAAATTCTACAACAAATGAAGAAATTTTAAGCTAAGAATGAAGGTTAAATAAATCAACAATCAGTTGAAAAAATTAGTCCAGATAAAAACAATAGACAACAAATCTCAGAGCTGTAAAGCAAGTTGACAGTCTTGACTATGTAAAGTTAAAAGAAAGTTTCTATGATAAATGTCACTGCACTGACAGTAGGGTTTAGGATTTGTTTGCTAAAGAAGACACAAGATCCCAGATGACAGTGTTTTCAAACCCACAGTTCATTGTTGGAAAATGATATAATTATAGCAACAGCATTAAAATAAGGATATGTACCATATCTAAGAGTAGCTTGGCAGCAAGCGGTCTGGAGAGGCCGGGTACCGACTCCAGGTACACTCTGGAGAGCTGTACCAGGATGCGTTTAATCTCCCAGATCAGTAACCACTGACGTGTATAGACATATCTCTGAACTAGGGAGCCTAAAATGGGTCTCAGATGGGGCTTCTTTTACCTTGCTGGTTATGGAGGCAGGTCACTTCCATGTAACCAATCTGTATGTCAGAGCATTTCTAGGGGTCTTAATGAGACTAGATATTAGTCTTCAGTCTCACTGTCATTAATCAACAATGCTAACAAGCTGGCATAAACTATTCTCCAACTTACCAGAAAGTAATAGTTACAAAGAAACACTATTAATCAGTTCACTTCATACTTTGACCTAGGCGTCAGTGCTGTGTAGATACTTCAGCAAGAACAGTTTGGGCTAATTTCCAGACCTGCAGGAATTAGTCCTCACAATACAGCCACCATGACCAAAGTCAAAAGACAAGTGACAAACTAGGAAAATGAATTGCAACTTACATTGTAGATAAATAGTCAATTTCTCTAAAACATAAAGAATTTTTATTAGTGGCTGCCTAGAGCTGTGAGGGATAGAGAATTGGGGTGTGATGTCTAAGAGATGCGGAGTTTGGTGGAGGGGGGATGAAAATACTTTAAAATTGATTGTGGTGATGGTTGCACAATGTTATTAATACACTGATAACCATTGCAATATACCCTTAAATTTGAATGTATGGTATGTGAATTATATCTCAAAAAAGCTGTTTTTAAAAGAAGGGAAAAAAGAATTTTTATTAATCAATATGATGAAGACAGCCCAATGGAAAAACAGCCAAAGGATATGAAGAGACACCTTGCAGAAACAACATCATTCTTTTTTTTAAAAATTTTTTTTAAAGATTTTATTTATTTATTAGACAGACAGAGATCACAAATAGGCAGAGAGGTAGACGGGGGCGGTGGGGGGGGAAGCAGGCTCCCTGCTGAGCAGGGAGCCCGATGCGGGGCTCGATCCCAGGACTCTGAGATCATGACCTGAGCCAAAGGCAGAGGCTTAACCCACTGAGCCACCCAGGCGCCCCAGAAACAACATCATTCTTAAACATATAAAAATAAGCATTTGAAAAAATGTTTACTCTTATTCATGGTAAGGAAAATGCATATGGAAACAACTGAAATGCCATTTCTCACCTATTATTTGGCAAAGGTCACATTGACTTTTTGTGACAACTTTTTGTTGACAACATTGACAACTCTGAGTGCATGTTGGGTTGGCAAGGCTTTCAGCAAACCTCTCTCCTTATAGCTGGGCACTGAGTCCTTTCTTGATAAATTATCTAGGAATCACATTTCATTGTCTATATTGTGAGACACCTTTGATGTAGGATTTTTATACCTCTAAACCCTTCCATCAGGAGCGATTTTCTTAGTGCATAAATCAGTCAATGTCCTCCCATTGTACCAGCCACTATCTTCGTGTCCTGATTCTTGCTTCTTACATTCCAGGGATCGTTGCACATGCTAATCCCTTCATCATGGATGCAAGAAATAACAAATAAAAATTGGTATAATAAATTAGTCTACCTAATTATTATCTAATAAGAAAACTCCTTAATTTTAAGAAGTTAAAAAGATGAATATGTATATATATTCTGGATGAAATTTACAAGATTAATAGTGTTGAATGGATGAGTGTATTTGAAATATTTTAAGTTCCCAATGCTAATTGGGATTGAAATCTGAATACCGTAAATATTTTATTTAAAACCATTTAGTAGTGAGGATGCTTGAAAAAATGTATAGGATTCATTCATTTATTCCCTCCTCAAACATTTATTCAATGCTTTTTCAGTAAAGTGAGCTAGACATTGTGGGGGGATATCAATAAAAATGAGACAATGATTCTTTCCTCAAGTAGCTCATGCTATTGTCTACAAGAGAAGTTAAATGAGTACAGAAATAACCTGGGACAGGGTTAGAAAATTTTGGCCCTCTGAAGGGCCGGATATTAAATATTTTAGGCTTTGCCAGCCAGAGGGCCTCTGTTGCAACTATTCAGCTCTGCTGTTTTAGTGCAAGAGCAGCCACAGGACAGTAGATAAAGAAATGGGTGTTGCTGTGTCACAATAAAACTATGAACAGGTGGCAGCCTGGATTTGACCCATGGGCCATTGTTTGCTTATACTGAAAGGTATAAAGTAATGATTTGATTTCAGAAATTCTAATAAATGGGGGTTCAGAGGAGGGAGAGCTTGCATCTAGACAGCAGTCATCTGCAAGGACTTCATGGGGGTGATGTTACTTAATCTGGAACCTTAGTGTTGGGTAGAATATAAATTTGGGGATGTGATGGGGAGTAAGATAAGGTTGAGGCAGGAAGAATGTTCTTGGTAGAAGAAAAACATGTAAACAGAAGCGCGGTGGAGTTTGTTATCCAGTGGGTGTATAGTAGCAGCTCGGTTTAAGAATAATATACATTAAGTGGGGGCGCCTGGGTGGCTCAGTGGGTTAAGGCCTCTGCCTTCGGCTAAGGTCATGGACCCAGGGTCCTGGGATCGAGCCCCACATCAGGCTCTCTGCTTGGTGAGGAGCCTGCTTCCCCCTCTCTCTCTCTGCCTGCCTCTCTGCCTGCTTGTGGTCTCTGTCTGTCAAATAAATAGATAAATAGATCTTTAAAAAAATAATAATATACATTAAGTGGAGTAATAGAAATATAGGTGGGAAGGAGGGTTTGGGCAGGACCAAGAAATGCTTTACAATCAGAAAAAGGAGAATGGATTTATTATGTTATCACTTTGGGAGTGCTGGTGAAGAACCACAGAGTCACAGAGTGCCTTTGGAAAGTTTATCTGATGTTCTAGGGGTCCTGAAGCTTAAACAGTTAGGGGTTCTCTTCAAGGAAAGAAATACAACACTACATATTTGACATCAGGTGTAGGAGTTTAGAAGGGGCTCAAATAAATTTTGGGCCCCCAAATCTAAGTTTCATAGCTTCCTGGAAAATCACTTCTGTGGGTGGTATATGTGCAGTGGTTACAACAGTAGCCTTGGCAAGATATAACAAGAACTTGATATGGAAATGGCAGAGGTAATTGGGAAGAAGGGACAAATATTAGAGTCAGTAGAAGTTAAAGTGCAGGGCTTGGCAACTAGCAAACTAAAAATGCACAGATTGACATTATCTAGTGGGAGCAAAGAAGAAAAGACAAAGATGGATCGGAGATCTACAGTTTAGAAGGTAGTGATGACATGAATAGAAAAAGATAACGCAGAGGAGATGCAGCTTGGCAGCAGAAGAAGATGCAATCAGTGTTAACAGAGTGATCTAAAATTGTCCAAAGTTATCTAGGAGGCCATTGAAAATGTGAGATTAGAGACTGGCCGGCTAGATCATTTTACCTAGACAATTTCAAGATCACTCTGTTCAACATTGAATTTGGGAGTTACCCACATAAATATGAGTGTTGTGAGAGAATGAGATTATCTAGGGAGAGGATGCAGAGAGATCAGATATCTCTGGATAGAGTTGTCTCCTCATTTGGTGGAGGTTAAAATGGAAAATGGCTGCTCAGAGAACTGATAGGCTATCTTGATATTCTTATCTGATACCAAACTTTTCTTTGGAGATCCCTTAACTTTAGCAGATTATTTGGAATGAAACTACTTTTTGTGCTACTTTATTATCCATTAGAAGGTACAGGTATTGCCCTGCAATATAACATTTAAATAAATTATTTATATTCATTCTGACGTTAAGCACCTATTTCTTAAGATGACATTCACCATGTTTTTTAGTCTCCTTTCATGAAACTACAGAAATGTGTGAAGCATATACCCCCCCACCCCTGACAGATAACCTTTAAATCTGTCTTTCTTCCCTAGTATTTATAATTACTCTACCTCAGAAGGGGTCAAATCTCTGGAAATGGAAGGAAAGAAAAACTCTTGAGAAGCCTGTAATTATAAGTAATAGTTATGCTCTTTTGCTGTAATTACAGTTCCATTTTAGAGCTTCCGTTTGTCCCTTCATGATTCCTTCTGACATTAGCAGGATCTAAAAGTTTGGTACAAGGGTCTGGAAAAAATACTTTGTGAGAGCATGTGCTTAATTATCTGGTCTCAAATGACTGGTACAAGAAACCAGGATATTCAGAATGTTCATATCCATCCAATTAGTCATTTAGCCTTCTTTAAGAAACCGAGTCATAACACACATCATACTTTTCCTCCATTGTTGTTTCTCTATTGCCTTAATGATCTTTTTTTTTCATGAATTCCCCCAGTAATTATTTTCACTGAGTATTTTGAGAAACATATTCTTCTTCCTAGATTTCTTGGGATTATTTGAAACATGGGAGAAGTACCTTTGCCAGAGAGTTTTTTAGAAAAAAAATATTATAAAACTGGTTTCCGGCCTGGTTCATTGTCCAAATCACTTGGAAGACTAAACATACACAGATTTACATCAACATGTTGTGACTTTTCTGGATTAACATGCAGTAGTTTCCTTCTTTTTTTTCCTTATGTTTTACTGTATTTCACCTATCTTAAGGCTTAAAATTTACCTACATCCTCATGATCTCCAGTTTTATGTTTCTGGTCCAGTTTTTTGTTTTTTTTTTTTTTATCTGAGCCTAACTACCTGCTTACCATTTCCACTTGGGTGATTTACTTATATCTCAAATTTAACATGTCCTGAACTCATCCCCCCTATCCAACTTGCTTTTCTCCTATCTGTTCTTTTACTAGGGAATAGCCAACATGCATGTAGATATGTAGGAACCGCCCCTGATTTTACTTTCTCTGACATCCTATCCTTGCTCTACATCAATTCATGGGAAATTCCTGTAGATTCTTCCTAAAATATAGAGGAAAGCTGTTCATCTTCATGCCATCAGCATCATCCAAGCTTCAATGGTCTCTCATATGGACTAATGCAAGCCTTCTAATTGGATTCCTGCCCTCATTCATGCTTCCTCCATCCAGTGGTCAGTGGGCTTAACCTGGTTGTGTATTGGATTCAGCTCAAAACACACAAACTACTGGTACTTGGGTCTCACTCCAGAGATTGATTTAATTGGTCTGGGTATGAGACATTTAAATATTTGCCCCAAGTGATTATAATGTGCAATCAAAATTGGGAATCACTGCTCCATCCCACATGCAGCATGGAGAGCCAAGTCCTTAATACCTTAATCAGTCTGCTTAAAACCCCTCTATGTCCTCCTATTGACCTCAAACACTCATATTAATATCTCTACTCTATTGCATCTGTTTTCCCAAGACCATTTGTTGAAGAGACTGTCTTTTTTCCATTGGATATTCTTTCTTGTTTTGTTGAAGATTAATTGACCATGAAGAAAGGCCGTATTCTTTTTTTTTTTTTAAAGATTTTATTTATTTATTTGACAGAGAGAAATCACAAGTAAGCAGAGAGGCAGGCAGAGAGAGAGGAGGAAGCAGGCTCCCTGCTGAGCAGAAAGCCCGATGTGGGGCTCGAACCCAGGACCTGGGATCATGACCCGAGCCGAAGGCAGCGGCTTAACCCACTGAGCCACCCAGGCGCCCAGAAAGGCCGTATTCTTAAATCTACTAACATTCTCCCTGTAACTGAGCCAGTGGGAGTGTAAAATTCCTTTTCTCTTCGGGACAGCATTGTGAGGGCAGTATGAGGCTTTGGGGATGAGGAAGAAGAAGGCAGTACAGAGTAATAATTTCATTGTCTTTTGTGAAATGTGAAGATAATTTTTTTTTGTATGAGTAGGATTGAGGGCAATTTTGAAGGTTGTAGCAGGCATGTAAGCAAAGGGATTATTTTAAATTGAGCACAGAGAAGAATCTTGCTGGGCAGTGTGAATTATTTTCAATATTTCCAAAAAGCCTAAATGAAATTCTTTGGTTATTAGACAATAGGGACTTGTTATAACATCATCACACCTTAATTTTGGCTGGTAGCTTAGAATTTAAGGAGATAATGCTGGTTTTCTGGAGGTAATTGGAAGTACTGATTAGGATTAAATGCTTTTGTTTAGAGATCATTAATCACATTGATGATTATAATATGATAGAATAAGTTTCTCAAAATAGGGGATTGATGTGGATTTGAAATAAAGACTTTTGAATATTGAAAATTTGGGGGACTATTTTTAAAAATCAAGTATATTGTTCCTTTGGAGATACATTTTGAAACAATTAACTTATTTGTTATCAGTCAGCAAATATTTAATGAGCATCTTCTTATGTTAAACACTGAGCTGGGCAATTTGGGATATAGTAATGAAGTCAGGATCATTTTTCATGAAACCTTTGGAAGGAAGGAGGAATACATTGAAAAAATAGTTGCACATAATGTTAATATAAGTTATTCTAGAGGCACCTGATGCTAAATAAAATGTTGATGTATTTCATTTTCTTATTTACATATTTAAGAGAAAATTCTGAGAAGAAACCAACAAATAGTTCCCTGTGAGTAATACAGACAATGAGTGACCCTTGGTGCTCATTTGATGCATAAACTTTGGCTTGGTTGTTATCCCACACATATGTCCCTTGTAGTTTTTTGCTAGGTGTATTTCTTTCAAACAGTTCCCATAAAAGAACTGATATCAAACACTATCATTCAAACAGCATTTGTTGTGTTCATTTTAGATTTTGAATTCTTATCTCAGATATTTCCCATTTTAAAGCTTAGAGTTCAGGGGTGCCTGGGTAGCTCAGTTGGTTAAGCATCTGCCTTCAGCTCAGGTCATGATCCTAGGGTCCTAGGATCGAGGGAGCCTGCTTACCCCTCTTGTTCTCTCCCCCTGCTTGTTCTCCCTCTCTCCTTCTGCCAAATAAATAAATAAATAAAATCTTGGTTAAAAAATAAAGGTTAGAGTTCAGGTTCATTCCTTTCTGCAATGATCTGTTGTTGACTGTTGGCATTTGGTACTTTGTTTCATGAATCCTATTTTGATTTACTCTTCTCATCACCTATTTGTCCTGGTTTTCATAGAGGATCATAAATGATCTCTATTTTTTTTTAATTTTATTTTTTATAAACATATAATATATTTTTATCCCCAGGGGTACAGGTCTGTGAATCGCCAGGTTTACACACTTCACAGCACTCATCATAGCACATACCCTCCCCAATGTCCATAATCCCACCCCCCCAACCCCCCTCCCCCCATTAACCCTCAGTTTGTTTTGTGAGATTAAGAGTCACATATGGTTTGTCTCCCTCCCAATCCCATCTTGTTTCATTTACTCTTCTCATACCCCCTTAACCCCTCATGTTGCATCTCCTCTCCCTCATATCAGGGAGATCATATGATAGTTGTCTTTCTCCGATTGACTTATTTCGCTAAGCATGATACCCTCTAGTTCCATCCATGTCGTCGCAAATGGCAAGATTTCATTTCTTTTGATGGCTGCATAGTATTCCATTGTGTATATATACCACCTCTTCTTTATCCATTTGTCTGTTGATGGACATCTAGGTTCTTTCCATAGTTTGGCTATTGTAGACATTGCTGCTATAAACATTCGGGTGCACGTGCCCCTTTGGATCACTACGTTTGTATCTTTAGGGTAAATACCCAGCAGTGCAATTGCTGGGTCATAGGGTAGTTCTATTTTCAACATTTTGAGGAACCTCCATGCTGTTTTCCAGAGTGGTTGCACCAGCTTGCATTCCCACCAACAGTGTAGGAGGGTTCCCCTTTCTCCGCATCCTCGCCAGCATCTGTCATTTCCTGACTTGTTAATTTTAGCCATTCTGACTGGTGTGAGGTGGTATCTCATTGTGGTTTTGATTTGTATTTCCCTGATGCCGAGTGATGTGGAGCACTTTTTCATGTGTCTGTTGGCCATCTGGATGTCTTCTTTGCAGAAATGTCTGTTCATGTCCTCTGCCCATTTCTTGATTGGATTATTTGTTCTTTGGGTGTTGAGTTTGCTAAGTTCTTTATAGATTTTAGACACTAGCCCTTTATCCAATATGTCATTTGCAAATATCTTCTCCCATTCTGTCAGTTGTCTTTTGGTTTTGTTAACTGTTTCCTTTGCTGTGCAAAAGCTTTTGATCTTGATAAAATCCCAATAGTTCATTTTTGCCCTTGCTTCCCTTGCCTTTGGCGATGTTCCTAGGAAGATGTTGCTGCGGCTGAGGTCGAAGAGGTTGATGCCTGTGTTCTCCTCAAGGATTTTGATAGATTCCTTTCTCACATTGAGATCCTTCATCCATTTTGAGTCTATTTTCATGTGTGGTGTAAGGAAATGATCCAATTTCATTTTTCTGCATGTGGCTGTCCAATTTTCCCAGCACCATTTGTTGAAGAGGCTGTCTTTTTTCCATTGGATATTCTTTCCTGCTTTGTCAAAGATTAGTTGACCATAGAGTTGAGGGTCTATTTCTGGGCTCTCTATTCTGTTCCATTGATCTATGTGTCTGTTTTTGTGCCAGTACCATGCCGTCTTGATGAAGACAGCTTTGTAATAGAGCTTGAAGTCCGGAATTGTGATGCCACCGACTTTGGCTTTCTTTTTCAATATTGCTTTGGCTATTCGAGGTCTTTTCTGGTTCCATATAAATTTTAGGATTATTTATTCCATTTCTTTGAAAAAAATGGATGGTACTTTGATAGGAATTGCACTAAATGTGTAGATTGCTTTAGGTAGCATAGACATTTTCACAATATTTATTCTTCCAATCCAGGAGCATGGAACATTTTCCCATTTATTTGTGTCTTCCTCAATTTCTTTCATGAGTACTTTATAGTTTTCTGTGTATAGATTCTTAGTCTCTTTGGTTAGATTTATTCCTAGGTATCTTATAGTTTTGGGTGCAATTGTAAATGGGATTGACTCCTTAATTTCTCTTTCTTCTGTCTTGTTGTTGGTGTAGAGAAATGCAACTGATTTCTGTGCATTGATTTTATATCCTGACACTTTACTGAATTCCTGTATAAGTTCTAGCAGTTTTGGAGTGGAGTCTTTTGGGTTTTCCACATATAGTATCATATCATCTGCAAAGACTGATAGTTTGACTTCTTCTTTGCCAATTTGGATGCCTTTAATTTCCTTTTGTTGTCTGATTGCTGAGGCTAGGACTTCTAGTACTATGTTGAATAGCAGTGGTGATAACGGACATCCCTGCCGTGTTCCTGACCTTAGCGGAAAAGCTTTCAGTTTTTCTCCATTGAGAATGATATTTGCGGTGGGTTTTTCATAGATGGCTTTGATAATATTGAGGTATGTGCCCTCTATCCCTACACTTTGAAGAGTTTTGATCAGGAAGGGATGCTGTACTTTGTCAAATGCTTTTTCAGCATCTATGGAGAGTATCATATGGTTCTTGTTCTTTCTTTTATTAATGTGTTGTATCACATTGATTGATTTGCGGATGTTGAACCAACCTTGCAGCCCTGGAATAAATCCCACTTGGTCGTGGCGAATAATCCTTTTCATGTACTGTTGAATCCTATTGGCTAGTATTTTGGCGAGAATTTTTGCATCTGTGTTCATCAAGGATATTGGTCTGTAGTTCTCTTTTTTGATGGGATCCTTGTCTGGTTTTGGGATCAAGGTGATGCTGGCCTCATAAAATGAGTTTGGAAGTTTTCCTTCCATTTCTATTTTTTGGAACCGTTTCAGGAGAATAGGAATTAGTTCTTCTTTAAATGTTTGGTAGAATTCCCCCGGGAAGCCATCTGGCCCTGGGCTTTTGTTTGTTTGGAGATTTTTGATGACTGCTTCAATCTCCTTACTGGTTATGGGTCTGTTCAGGCTTTCTATTTCTTCCTGGTTCAGTTGTGGTAGTTCATATGTCTCTAGGAATGCATCCATTTCTTCCAGATTGTCAAATTTGTTGGCGTAGAGTTGCTCATAGTATGTTCTTATAATTGTCTGTATTTCTTTGGTGTTAGTTGTGATCTCTCCTCTTTCATTCATGATTTTATGTATTTGGGTCCTTTCTCTTTTCTTTTAGATAAGTCTGGCCAGGGGTTTATCGATCTTATTAATTCTTTCAAAGAACCAGCTCCTAGTTTCGTTGATTTGTTCTATTGTTTTTTTGGTTTCTATTTCATTGATTTCTGCTCTGATCTTTATGATTTCTCTTCTCCTGCTGGGTTGAGGGTTTCTTTCTTGTTCTTTCTCTAGCTCTTTTAGGTGTAGGGTTAGGTTGTGTACCTGAGACCTTTCTTGTTTCTTGAGAAAGTCTTGTACCGCTATATATTTTCCTCTCAGGACTGCCTTTGTCGTGTCCCACAGATTTTGAACTGTTGTGTTTTCATTATCATTTGTTTCCATGAATTTTTTCAACTCTTCTTTAATTTCCTGGTTGACCCATTCATTCTTTAGAAGGATGCTGTTTAGTCTCCATAATTGGGTTCTTTCCAAATTTCCTCTTGTGATTGAGTTCTAGTTTCAGAGCATTGTGGTCTGAAAATATGCAGGGAATGATTCCAATCTTTTGATAACGGTTGAGACCTGATTTAGGACCAAGAATATGATCTATTCTGGAGAATGTTCCATGTGCACTAGAGAAGAATGTGTATTCTGCTGCTTTGGGATGAAATGTTCTGAATAGATCTGTGATGTCCGTCTGGTCCAGTGTGTCATTTAAGGCCTTTATTTCCTTGTTGATCTTTTGCTTGGATGATCTGTCCATTTCAGTGAGGGGAGTGTTAAAGTCCCCTACGATTATTGTATTATTGTCGATGTGTTTCTTTGATTTTGTTATTAATTGGTTTATATAGTTGGCTGCTCCCACGTTAGGGGCATAGATATTTAAAATTGTTAGATCTTCTTGTTGGACAGTTCCTTTGAGTATGATATAGTGTCCTTCCTCATCTCTTATTCTAGTCTTTGGCTTAAAATCTAATTGATCTGATATAAGGATTGCCACTCCTGCTTTCTTCTGATGTCCATTAGCATGGTAAATTCTTTTCCACCCCCTCACTTTAAATCTGGAGGTGTCTTCAGGTTTAAGATGAGTTTCTTGTAGGCAACATATAGATGGGTTTTGTTTTTTTATCCATTCTGATACCCTGTGTCTTTTGATTGGGGCATTTAGCCCATTAACATTCAGGGTAAGTATTGAGAGATATGAATTTAGTGCCATTGTATTGCCTGTAAGGTGACTGTTATTGTATATTGTGTCTGTTCCTTTCTGATCTACTACTTTTAGGGTCTCTCTTTGCTTAGAGGACCCCTTTCAATATTTCCTGGAGAGCTGGTTTGGTGTTTGCAAATTCTTTCAGTTTTTGTTTGTCCTGGAAGCTTTTAATCTCTCCTTCTATTTTCAATGATAGCCTAGCTGGATATAGTATTCTTGGCTGCATGTTTTTCTCGTTTAGTACTCTGAATATATCATGCCAGCTCTTTCTGGCCTGCCAGGTCTCTGTGGATAAGTCTGCTGCCAATCTAATATTTTTACCATTGTACGTTACAGACTTCTTTTCCTGGGCTGCTTTCAGGATCTTCTCTTTGTCACTAAGACTTGTAAATTTTACTATTAGGTGACGGGGTGTGGACCTATTCTTATTGATTTTGAGGGGGGTTCTCTGAACCTCCTGGATTTTGATGCTTGTTCCCTTTGCCATATTGGGGAAATTCTCTCCAATAATTCTCTCCAATATACCTTCTGCTCCCCTCTCTGTTTCCTCTTCTTCTGGAACCCAATTATTCTAATGTTGTTTCGTCTTATGGTGTCACTTATCTCTCGAATTCTCCCCTCATGGTCCAGTAGCTGTTTGTCCCTCTTTTGCTCAGCTTCTTTATTCTCTGTCATTTGGTCTTCTATATCACTAATTCTTTCTTCTGCCTCATTTATCCTAGCAGTGAGAGCCTCCATTTTTGATTGCACCTCATTAATAGCTTTTTTGATTTCAACTTGGTTAGATTTTAGTTCTTTTATTTCTCCAGAAAGGGCTTTTATATCTCCCGAGAGGGTTTCTCTAATATCTTCCATGCCTTTTTCGAGCCCGGCTTGAACCTTGAGAATCGTCATTCTGAACTCTAGATCTGACATATTACCAATGTCTGTATTGATTAGGTCCCTAGCCTTTGGTACTGCCTCTTGTTCTTTTTTTTTGTGGTGAATTTTTCCGCCTTGTCATTTTGTCCAGATAAGAGTATATGAAGGAGCAAGTAAAATACTAAAAGGGTGGCAACAACCCCAGGAAAATATGCTTTAGCCAAATCAGAAGAGATCCCAAATCGTGACGGGGAGAAAGGGGATAAAAAGAGGTTCAGAAAGAAGAAAAAAAAAAAAAA
>NW_019154123.1:9412527-9509597 GCF_002288905.1 Enhydra lutris kenyoni
AAGAAACAATTAAAAAAAGAAAACCAATAAAGAAAAAAATATAAAAAGGAAAAAAATATATATATATTAGATAAACTAGTTAAAAAATGTTAAAAAAGAAAAGGGTAAAAGTTAAAATTTAGCAGAAGAAGAAAAATAAATTGAAAAAAAAAAAAAGAAAAAAAATTAAATTAACTGCAAGGCTAAAGAATCATGGGGAGAAAGCCATGAGTTCCGTTCTTTGCTTTCCCCTCCTTTGGAATTACGCTGCTCTCCTTGGTATTGAAACTGTACTCCTTGGTAGGTGAACTTGGTCCTGGCTGGGCTTCTTGTTGATCTTCTGGGGGAGGGGCCTGTTGTAGTGATTCTCAAGTGTCTTTGCCCCGGGCGGAGTTGCACCGCCCTTACCAGGGGCCGGGCTGAGTAATCCGCTCGGGTTTGCTTTCGGGAGCTTTTGTTCCCTGAGCGCTTTCCGTAGAGTTCCGGAGGGCGGGAATGAAGATGGCGGCCTCCCGGTCTCCGGCCCGGAGGAGCCGAGAGCCCGGGGCCCCACTCCTCAGTGCGCCCTCAGAGAACAGCGCTGATTTACTCCCGTCACCCTGCCTCCGGCCGCGCTCCGAGCTGACCGAGCCTTTCAGAAAGTGGTTGATTTTCTGTTTCTAGAGTTGCTGTTCTTCTTCTCTTCGATCTCCCGTTGGATTTGTAGGTGTTTGCAATCTTTAGATAAGCTATCTAGCTGATCTCCCACTACCTGAAGTAGTCTCAGCCTGCTACTTCTCCACCATCTTGACTCCTCCCCTGTTTTGTGAGATTAAGAGTCACATATGGTTTGTCTCCCTCCCAATCCCATCTTGTTTCATTTACTCTTCTCATACCCCCTTAACCCCCCATGTTGCATCTCCTCTCCCTCATATCAGGGAGATCATATGATAGTTGTCTTTCTCCGATTGACTTATTTCGCTAAGCATGATACCCTCTAGTTCCATCCACGTCGTCGCAAATGGCAAGATTTCATTTCTTTTGATGGCTGCATAGTATTCCATTGTGTATATATACCACATCTTCTTTATCCATTCGTCTGTTGATGGACATCTAGGTTCTTTTCATAGTTTGGCTATTGTAGACATTGCTGCTATAAACATTCGGGTGCACGTGCCCCTTCGGAATTGATCTCTATTTTTGTGTGGGTATCCTTTCTTCTACTTTTTCATATTTCTCAGTCATTTTTACATTTCTTTAAATGCTTGAATATTCGTTCTATAATTAAACTTTCAGAAACACACAAGTTATTTCATTAAGTAAGCTAATGTTCAGGAAAACAGAAACATCTAAATTCTTTTATATCTAATATTTTAATTTCAGAACTGGTGACATATGTTTCAGGTTATGCATTGTAGAACATCAGAAGTTAATTGGAAGTGTTCTATTTCTTAAATAACTTGATGAGTGCATGAGCACAAATGGGTTCCTCTTTTGTTCTTCTTTATGCCTTATGCATGTTTTATAATTATTCCTTTGCATCTATTGAATATCAATAAAATAATAAAAATTAAACTAAGATTAGAGGCTATTTTTTTTTTTTCCAGTAACAGGAACCTGGAGAAAACAATGGATGTGAGAATGTTTAAGAAATTAAAGACCAGACTTAAATATTACATTTTGTTTCCATTGACCACACATAAAAAAGTGAACACTTCCATAGTATTTACCATGATACTAAAGTTAAATCAAATTATTTTGTTGAGTTTATGTATGTTTTCAGAGATTTCCTATAAAGTTGAAAATTTTACTGTAAAAATTCAAAAACTGGGTTGTAAGCCAGAGTTGAATATTGTGGGAAATTTATATAGACTCTGAAAAACAATCTGAGAATTTTGAAGGGGTGGGGGAGTCAGGTGGTGGGTATTATGGAGGGCACATATGGCATGGAGCCCTGGGTGTGGTGCATAAACAATGAATTCTGTTACACTGAAAAGAAATTAATTAAAAAATTAATAAAAAAATGTTTATGACAGGGGCACCTGGGTGGCTCAGTCGGTTAAGCGTCTGCCTTCGGCTCAGGTCATGATCCCAGGGTCCTGGGAAGCCTGCTTCTCCCTCTCCCACTCCCCCCACTTGTGTTTCCTCTCCCGCAGTCTCTCCATCAAATAAACAAATAATATCTTTAAAAAAATGTTTGTGACAGAAGAAAATTGTATTTGTTCATTTTAGTTTATAAGTTTCCAATAACAGCTTGGTTTTATGCATCAACTTCATAATAATTAATTCATTGAACTTATTATTAAATTTGAATGAATTCAATTATTTAAAAAAGCAAGGATTTTTCTCTACATCAAGAAAATACCAAAAGGACTCTAATTTTTAAAACTTATTTTCCAAGTAAAGAAGTAATAGTAAAGTAAATAAGTAATAGTGTAATTTAAAAACGTAGAATCTTGATTTTCTAAGACACTTTCAAAATCAATTTAGATACATTTAAGTATTCAGGTGAAGTTTTCCTGTGATCACTGAATGCTTGAGTATTCTTTGGCTGAATGTAAATACATAAATATTACCTCTAGCTAGACTTAGGAAATATTGGTTAGAATTTTTTTTCATATAAGTCTACACACACACACACACACACATACACACAGAACAATTGTGATTTGTGTTACAGAGAACAATTAAAATCTGCAAAAATATTGTATCACATGGGACTTCATCTAGTCTGAGTACATCAAAATAAATTGTTAGAGAACAGGATGCTAAGTCACTGAAACACAAGTTAAAATTTAATTGGGAAACAGGCTGTTGAAAATAGGCTGAGGCAGGAAGCCAGGATGGGAACACCTGGGTTGTGCAAATGAAAGAGGAGAGCGGGAAACATTCTGAGGTTAAATTGGCTTCTTCAGAGCCAAGCCCATGCTGTGGTCTTTACTTGGATCATTCTTCTTCCTCCCATCACTCCACCCTCTGCCCTTGTTCTCTGTATGGATGACTTACTTAATTGTTCAGGTCTTAGGTCTAGTGTCTTCTCATCAGAAATGCTCTTACTTTCAGTATACACTTGCCTCCACCAAATGACTCCTAGGACCTGTGTCCGAGCACTTACCACAATTTTCAATCATTTACTTGTTTGCTTACATTGTGGTTGTCTGTCTCCCTTTCTCATTGCCCACTTCCATTCTGTTTCCACTCTCTAAATTCCATGAAGACCTGTTGTCTCTCTCAGTGCCTACTAGCATGCCTGGCACATAGTAGCTACTCAGTGGAGATCTGGTCCCTCTTACTGCTTTCAGGTAGCAATACAGGTAAATCATCTCTGACATGAGAATCAAGCTTTCTCAGAACATTTATATAGGATGATCTGTAGGTCCTTTTATCTCTCCTCTCACCCACACACTATGCCCTGTCCTTTAGGGCTTTTCTATCAATTTAACATATGACACGCAGTTTCTAGTAGGAAGAGCATATATCCTATTAAAACATAAATCGCTGGAATTGCACTTCACAGTTTCAAGCCTAATTCTCTCTTTCCCCAGTGATATGACTAGAAAGCAAGAAGGTTTCTATCTGTAGAGTTTTCTCAAAATATGGTGTGCCCCTATTCTACCATTGTCCTTGTTTAGCCTGGAGCTTACTTTCAGTGTTATTTGAGTGTCCCTCGAGGACTTACATTTCTGTAATTAACTTTTAACTTATTAGGCTGTGTGTTTATTATTCAGAAAACATTCACTGAATGTAGATGAGTAGGGAGCTTTGTACAGGGGATCACTCTTGGGACATAAAGATTGAAGGGGACATCATCCTTGTATTTGAGTTGATTAAAAACTAGGTAGGGGGGTGCCTGGGTGGCTCAGTCGGTTGGGCGTCTGCCTTCAGCTCAGGTCATGATCCCAGAGTTCCAGGATGAAGCCCCATATGGGGCTTCCTGCTCAGCGGGGAGCCTGCTTCTCCCTCTGCTGCTCTCACATTCTCCCTCGCCCTCTTTCTCTCTCAAATAAATAAATCAAATATTTTTAAAAAATTATGTAGGAAGACCACATATTGGCATACAAAACAATGAAAGACAACTACAAATTGTTTAAAACAGTGGAAAATTAGAAACTGCAAATGTTTAATAATGGGTGAATAGTTAACTATGATATATCTACATGTTGAAATTTGACTTTAAATTATGTTAATAACATAGACATAAATATAAGATAAGGTTAAGTATGGAAAAAAAGTCGAGATTCAAAACATCAAAAATTTACATTGATTTTTCTCTGTAGCAATGAACAGCATTTAACATGCTATATGGTTTGCTTATTTATTTATTATATCTGTTTCTTCCCATTACAATATAAGCGCCATGGAGGCAGAGTTTGTCAATTTTTTGGTGCTGTAATTTTTACTGTATAGAAAATGGTGCCTAATACATAGTAAATACTCAGCAAACAGTAAATGAATAAGTGTATGATTAGAATATGGAAGAGCATAATGGAATATTAGAAAAAACTATCAGTGATGGTTATCTTTGAGTGTGGGATTATAGGAATGTTAACTTCCAAATTAATGTTTTCTTATATAATAAGTATGCATTAATTTTGTAACAAGACTCTATACACACACATATATATACACAAATACATGTTTAAAGAATGGATAGAAATACAGCAAAAAAAGTAGCTTTCTTTGAGTGACAGACTTTAAAATAAACCTTTTATTGCTTTCCATGTAAAATACAATAAAATTTATTAGTTCAAAAATTATTTTAAAAAGGAAAAAATCTTTCATTTGTGGTGGTAGTGGTTTGAGTCAGAATATGGAGGAGAATTGGTAAAAAATGAAAACTCCACCTTCATATTACTTATACGCAGTAATAAAAAACCTCCTAAAAAAATCAATTATGGGTCTTAAACTATATTTTTTTTGTTAGTGATAATGTGTATATTGGAGCTTTTGCCCTGAAGGGGTTTTAATAATGTAGACAGAAGGGAAACCAGAAGACATTTGATTTCTTCGGGATTCAAGAATTTGTGCTTTGTACTTACTTTAACACTTCGGTACATAAATCCTTTCAAATACCAAAGTCTTAAAGAGGTTTGAAATAAATCCTTAGAAATTCAAGTTTTAACCTAGAATGCCCTCCCTAGCAAACAGTGATGAAAAACGTGTTCCCCTGGCAATAAAACTGGAACCCACGTGGGAAGGAATGTCACAACATGAAGCCAGAAAGCTTTTAATCAAGCTATCAAGGGTCCGTTTTGAGATGTGTAATTAATAGAGCTCCTGGTTAAAATTTAATGAAGAATGTGCTCTTTATCAGGATCATTTCAAATCTAATGGAATTTAGCTGTGTTTTGCATATCAATTTACATTCAAAGAATAAAGTTTGGGGGCACCTGGATGTCTGAGTCTGTTCCGCAATTGATTGCCTCTTGATTTCAGCTCAGCTCATAATTTCAGGGTTGTGAAATGGAACCCTGCTTGGGGCTCTGCACTCAGTGCAGAGTCTGTTTGTCCCTCTCTCTCTGCTCCTGACCCTACTCTCTTGAGCTCTCTCTCTTAAATAAATAAATAAATAAATAAATAAATAAATAAAATCTTTGAAGACAAACCATGAAAGACTGTGGACTCTGAGAAACAAACTGAGGGCTTTGGAGGGGATGAGGGTGGGAGGTTGGGTGAGCCTGGTAATGGGTATTAAGGCTCTATTGCATGGAGCACTGGGTGTGGTGCATAAACAATGAATTCTGGAACACTAAAAAGAAATAAAACAAAAAACAAAAAACAAAAAAAATCTTAAAAAAAAGAATTAAGGTTGAGCATTAATTGTAGTTAACTTCACAGTTATTCTAAGTGCATTCATTGCAAAGTAGGAAAACTAAACTGTTTTGGTTAGGTGACTGGCAAACAGCATTACATTTCTTGCCTCTTCAAGAAGAATCTTTTTAGATCTCTTAGGTATGTTAGGTCCGTTATTAAAGGAAACAAGACTGAGACAAAGTGAAAGTTATTTAAAGCTTTATTTTATGATAAGTATTAAAAGTTAGACTGATCGGCCAGGGGAATGAGACTGAGACAAGGTGAAAGTTATGCAAAGCTCTATTTTATGTTAAGCGTTAGAAGTCAGACTGACCGGCCAGGGCTGTCTCCGAAGAGAGCGACCCCTCCCAGCCTCACAGACTAACTTTTATAGAGCAAAAGCCTGGCCACACATAGGTGTCCAATGAGATTGTAACATTGCATAGTCATGTTAGGCCACACACAGATGGCCAATTGAATTACAGTTTACCCTTTAGTAGCTGTTTGAACTAACCTATTACGATGGTCAGAATTGGCGCTCAAGTTTGGCGCCCAAAAGGCAGGGTTTACATTTTTTGGTGGTTAGGGGGACAATATGTGTGCTTTTTACTGATTGGGTGTCTCCACCTGGCCTGACTCGTCCTTCTATTCTGGGCTCTGTTATCAGGAACTGGCCAACCTGACCTTGTATTCTGGGCTCTCTTATTAGGAACTAGCCTACTATATTTTACTGGTTTCCCAGACTTGCTTCTAAGTAAGTTTCTTTGCAGGGGGGGCAGGGTCAGTTTAAGTTTTACTGCACAAACAACAAAATGGCTTTTTAACCAAGATGGAGTTGCTCTGGCTAAATAGGTCCTTACAAGGTGTACCAAAAATGTTTTGGTAAGGTTACTTTAGTAATCCATGAGCTGAGAGAAACTTTAGGAGGCATATAGAAGCTGAGTTGTTAGTGTCCATCTGAAGAGTAAAACACAAAACACATATACTTACAGATATTGTGATGTAACTTGGTGTGGATGTGCGAAGAAGGGGATTTCATTTAGAGATAGCCAGTGAGAAATTATAGGCATAGACCCTTCTATTTCCAAGGATAACTTTAAAGAGTTGACTGGGAAAATCCCAATATCCTGCAAAAATCAACATCCATGTATCTTTTCACCTTTAAAACTTAAATAAAAAACAACTCCTTTCTTTTTATGACATTCAATCCCTAGAGAGGAAGAATTTCTTAATCTCTCAACGATAGTGCTTCTCCAACTTTAATATGCACCAGCTGGGAATCTTGCCAATACAGATTTTGATCTATTGGTGTGGGTGGGGCCTGATTCCGCTTTTCCAACAAACTTCCAGATGGTTCCAAAGTTGTTGGTCAGTGTTCCACTGCACTTGTTTTCCCCGGTTTCCCACCTCTCCTGCCCCTTCCCAAATGACCCAAGCCTATTAGAATATAAACTATTTAGGGAAATATAAACTAAACTAAGGAAATAAATATAAACTATATAAAGAAAGGGATGTTTAAAAATTTTCCTTGGTGTAAATGAAACAAGATGGGATCGGGAGGGAGACAAACCATAAGAGACTCACAAAACAAACTGAGGGTTGCTGGGGGGGGGGGGGTTCGGGAGAGGGTGGTGGGGTTATGGACACTGGGGAGAGTATGTGCTATGGTGAGTGCTGTGAAGTGTGTAAACCTGGTGATTCACAGACCTGTACTCCTGGGGCTAATAATACATTTTATGTTTAAAAAAAAAATTTCCTTGGCGTGACTTGTACAGAACTTAGCAATATTCAGATACATTTAAAACAATTTTTTTAAAGATTTTATTTATTTGACAGAGAGAGAGAGAGTAGGCAGAGAGGCAGGCAGAGAGAGAGGAGGAAACAGGCTCCCTGCTGAGCAGAGAGCCCGATGAGGGGCTCGATCCCAGGACGCTGGGATCATGACCTGAGCCGAAGGCAGAGGCTTTAACCCACTGAGCCACCCAGGCGCCCCCAGATACATTTTTTAAAAATAATATTCTACTCTCCAAATTGGTAGGTTGGGAAAAGCATGGGACTGGGAAATAAACACCCTTTGGGTATGAGCCCTGCTCAGCTTTTTACTACTTGTGATACTTTACATATATAATGTCAGCTTCCTGAGCCTCAGTTTCTTCACCAGTAAAATGGTGAAATTCACACCTGCCTTGCAGGGCAATTGTGAAAATTAAAGGAAAGAGTATATGTTCAACATCCAGTCCAGGTTTTGGAATATAGCAGGCATAGAGTAAATGCTAACTTCTTTTTTCACCTTTTCTACTCTGTAATCTGGAATCAGAGAAATAAAATTTTTTCAAGTTTGGAAGTCATAGCAAGTAGAGAATTAAACAATAAAATCAGAGCAATGCATATGCTCTTCTTATTAGCATCCACTTCAGACCCAAATTTACCTTGCATGTTTTGAAATGGAAGGATATATTACATAAAATGACCTGTATCATAAAATTACCAGAGTTCACATTTTGAATTATGAAAGTCAGTCTTCTTTAGAGGGAAACCACAACTTTATTTATTTATTTTTTTTTAAGATTTTATTTATTTATTTGACAGACAGAAATCACAAGAAGGCAGAGAGGCAGGCAGAGAGAGAGGAGGAAGCAGACTCCCTGTGGAGCAGAGAGCCTGATGTGGGGCTCGATCTCAGGACCCTGGGATCATGACCTGAGCCGAAGGCAGAGGCTTTAACTCGCTGAGCCACCCAGGCGCCCCAACCACAACTTTATTAATTGTACTAAAACCTGTACAAACTTTTTTGGGTCATAATTGGAGCTAAACTTTACTCTATTTTATGAAATACGGCAGAATTTAAGTTTTTCCCAATTATGAAAATCATGTTATATTAATTTGATTTGATGAATAACACAAATACAGTAGCTTAAAAAGCACAAATGTATTATCTCACAGTTTCTGTGAGTCAGGAGTCTGGGCATAGCTTAGTTGGCTCATTGCAAGGATGCAGTGAAGACATCAGACAGGCCTGGATTCTTACCTGAGGACGCAGGTGGGAGGATATCTTCTTCTAAGCTTACGTGGTTTTTGGCAGAATTCATTTCCCTATGGTTGTAGGGTAGAGTGATCCAGTTCTTGCTGGTATTGGCTAGAGGTTACCTTCAATGCCTTGAGACTGTCTTTAGATCCTTGTCCCATGAGCCTCACAACATGTCCACCTGCTTCATCAGAGCAAGCAAGGGAGAGAATCTTCTCACAAGATGGAGGTCATGATCCTATGTAACATAATCACAATTGGAAAAAAAAAAATAAATTGCAAAAAAATAGGAAAACAAAACAAAACAAAAAGAAAGCTAATTGTTTTTTTAGACTTCTTACCCTCTTCGATGTTAAGCATTATGTACAAAAAGCCTCTACATTCACAAAACTGATAGAATGTAAGAAGAAAATGCCTTGAAACTCATTTGGATATTAATTTGTCACCTGGAACTTTGTTTAATTGGTCTAGTGTTAGGAGGAACTTTATCAGAAATTTCTACTTTAAAAAAAAAAGAAATTTCTACTTTGCTGGTTTAATCTCATGATGTTCAGAGCTCTGAGAACAAAAATTTTACCTATTTAGGAAATACCAATTTTTCTATTAACAACTGATTTGGAATATGTCTAAAGGTGGAATAATTTGGGATGTTTTTAAAGATGGTACCCCGTGCCAATTAATTTTGCAGAGAAGAATGATGGAAGGGCCCTGCCATCATAGTTTAAGAGGTTTGGAAAAGTTCTGGGTTAAACTTGTCCAATCCCAGAAAAGAAAGTCTTCTGCATCTGTAGCATTTGACGGTATTTTCCCAAATCACACTCTTTGAGATAATAATTCCACATCCAAAATTACTGAGTACATAAACCTGCACATTTACAAAATGACATACATACAAAGATATTTATTGCATCTCTGCCTTTAATAGCAAAATGTCAAATAGGGACTAATTAAATACATTGTTGGACCCTTTCAGTGGAATACTAGTTTTTAAAAGATTAAGAAAACTCTTTATATCGTGATATTGAATGATCTCTAGGATC
Organism: Enhydra lutris kenyoni; assembly: GCF_002288905.1. Taxonomy (NCBI): domain Eukaryota; kingdom Metazoa; phylum Chordata; class Mammalia; order Carnivora; family Mustelidae; genus Enhydra; species Enhydra lutris. Next base: position 9,422,344 of record NW_019154123.1, read on the forward strand.
ATTTTTAGATGAAAAAAAGCAAGGCTCAGAACTGTGTATATAGTGCACTGTCATTTGTTTAACAAGCAAACAAAAAAAAAAAAGGCAAGCACATTGCATACTTTGGCATAGACTAACTCAGGAAGAACAGTGGGTCATATGGACACGTGTGGGAGGGAGAATTCACCCTCCATACTCTGTTGTACTGTTTGAATTTTGAGTCATATTAATATATTTCCCATTCAAAAATCAAATAACAAAAAAAGAATTGCATATGTGTGTTACCTTTGCTTTCTCTCTTCCAGTTCATTCCTTGATACACCAAAGCTGACTTCACTAACACATCTTTAAAAACTTAAAAACTTTAAAAACTTTAATACTTAAAAACTTCCTTTGTTAAGGTCACCAGTGACATCCATGTTGCTATGTGCAGCGGTTAATTTTCAGACTTCATTTTATCAAACTTCTGGGTAGCATTAGACCTAGTTTACTATTTTTCCTTCCTTTTTTTTAAAGAAAGATTTTATTTATTTATTTGACAGATAGAGATCACAAGCAGGCAGAGAGGCAGGCAGAGAGAGAGAGAGAGAGAGGAGGAAGCAGGCTCCCCGCTGAGCAGAGAGCTAGCCTCGATCCCAGGATCCCGGGATCATGACCTGAGCCCAAGGCAGAGGCTTTAACCCACTGAGCCACCCAGGCGCCCCACTATTTTTCCTTCTTGAAATATTTTCCACTCTTGGGTTTTGGGACAGTATTCTCTCTTGGTTCCCTTTTACCTTGTTATTCCATCTCACTCTCTGTTGTAAATAGTATAGTCCCTGATAGTGGCCTCGTGTCCTCCACTCTCCTCTGTCTTCTTTCCCTAGGAAACCCATCTATTTTCCTTGTTTAAACATCATCTGTACACAGACATGTCTTGCTCTCATGACACAAATTGGGGTTTCTCCCAAAATTTCTTCATCTTTTTGTTACTTGACCCAAAATCTGAGTAGTCATCACTTCCCTTCAGCTACTCACCCCCATCACATCTTATCTATTAACAAGATATGTTGTTTCTACTTCCAAAAGTAGAATATATATATATATCTCAAATGTATCTCCAAATATCACCCATTTTCCCCATTTCCATTGTCACCATCTGAGTCCAGTCAACTCTTCTTGGAGCTGTTGCAGAGTTCTCTCAACACTTCCCACTGTTCTTTCCACCTTTATTCTTGCTACCCCACACTCCAAACATTGAGTTCCCACACGCAGCCCGAGTACTTTTTCTTTCAAAGACTTGGATCTGATAACATACCTCTGTGGAATGGTTCCTGCTGTGCTCAGCAGCAAACCATAGCACGGCCTGCAGTGTGATGTATGAACCAGGCCTTCCTAATTCTCCAAGTTCATTTCATGTGCTTTTCTCTCTGGCTGATCACACTGGACTTCTCTGAGTTCCTGGAATATGGCACTCTTCTTCCCACTTTGTGACCTTAGCACATTCTGTTCCTTCCTCTTGGGAGTTCTTTGCTTGCCTTGCTCATGCCTGATTCTTTATCCAACATATCTTAGTTTACATCCTTCTTCCTCAGAGAGTTCTTTTCTGGCCAGCCCATATAGAAATGCCCTTTCCCATGTATTTGCTATCATTGTATTTGTAACATTACATCTAACCACTCTGTTTTTGGGTTCTTTTGAGGTTCTGGGGTATTTTCCAGTAGGCTAAGGGTGATGACAATTTGACTATAGAAATGGTGAGAGGACAGACAATACTGTCTGCCTTGCTTTCTGAAATATATCTCAGCATGGGATAAGAGAGTGTACATCATTTTCAAACTATATGTGTAATAAAAGAGACAAGAGCAAATTCAGGAAAGGACTAATGATTATTATCTTGACTCAAGGGAATTGGCAGATGGGGGAATAATATCCTTTGAGAGAAACAGGCATCCATTTACCATCTTGCAATCCCAAAGGATACCTAATTATCTCAAGCAGCAGCATTCATTACAGTCTAAATATGGCACATTGCATTGAATTCTGAGCACAATTAGGACTGTAAGAGGTCTTTAGAGTGTATACAGTGTATCTTTTTCTAATAAGCAAATCAAGAACTGGAGAAGTTAATTGATCTGCTCAAGGTCATCACTGCTGAATTGACTTGCTGCCTTCTGCTCCAGGGAGATGTCCACAACATTCTATTCATGCTCAAACTGAATTCCCAAAGGCAAAACCCTGAGAACTATAGAGGCCCACTGAAGCCTTAAAATTGTTTTCCTAGCTATCTCAGAAGTTATAGGAACATACCAGTTTCTTCTTGTTTATTTCCTTACATGCAAGTTTTAACTCTCCTTTCTAAATGAGACAGCTTTTAACAACATATGTAAGGCAATCATTTAGAAATAGGAAATAGAGACTAGTAAAAATGATAGAGATAAAAATCATCCGCAAATTTGTCACCATACCCTGGATAGTCATATTTTAATATATTTCATCTTCTTAAGGATGGCTCAGAACAAGAGAACAGTCTTCTTTAATAATGAGTCTACCACTCTGCCACCAAGAAATGTCAAAGAGAAAAGTGGGGCTTAAGTTTCTTGTCTTTAAGCAAAGTAGATAAAATAGATATATATTTGGGTAAACAAAGTAGATATATATTTGGGGCTTAGATACTTCCCCGTTTGTTTGAAGACATCTTCAGTGAGAGCTTAAGGGTTCTCATTACATGTCTAAAGTAGGTGAAAATCTTTTTTTTTTTTTTTAACTCTAGGTCTGAATATATGAAGCTTGTTCTCAGTTATTTACCCCATTTGATTTTAGCTTCTTAAGATGGAGATGTGGGTGGGCTGCTATGGAATTTTTCCTTTTGTTGTTGCTGCTGTTGTTATTTTTTCCTCAAGCAAAAACACTTTTTCTTTGCCTAGGATCCAGCTGAGAAGCTTGTCGGGAAGGAGCCCAGCTGAGAAGTGATGCTGCAGTGTGTGTGGGTGCTGTCCCAGGTGGTTCCTGATGGATTAGGCTTCCAAGGAAGGAAAGAAGGACCAAAAAAAATTTCAATTCTGTTTCGGCAGGTTCAAGATGCCAATGTATTTTGTTATTTTGTCCCTGGGGAGTAAATTAAAGTGATATTGTTTCTCCAATACACCTTGGAACCAATAAAGAGAAAATAATGGCCTGTTTTGTCTTCCTGTGGGTAAGTCACTGGAAGTACTGGGACCTTCCCCCCTGTAGGTCATTATCTTAAAATCTTCAAATATTGAATTTAAAGTAAATGCTCCTCTCTCCTTGTGGTCAGACAGAAGGCGTTTGAGTGTAAATATCACATTAGATCTGATTATGATCTGTCTGTTCTTGGGCAAGTTATTTATCTGCCTGATCCCTAATTTTCCCTCAATGTGTGATCATGAAAATTAAGTGAGACAATTAGGCAAATGGTTTTGCACAGGGTTTCAGACTTAACAAATCTCTCCTGGCAGACAAGAGGGAGGAGTGGAATTTTGAGGGTAACTTATGAATAAAGACTGGAGAGTTAATATGCTATTGAGAGAAGCCTAGCTCAGGTTTTAGCTGCAAAACCATGGTGACTTTGTATAGCTTCTACTGTTAAAATTTTTAATTTCTTTTTTTAAAGATTTATTTATTTATCCCAGAGAGAGAGAGAGAGAGAGAGAGAAAGAGAGAGAGAGAAAGCACTGCTTGAGCAGGAGGAGGGGCAGAGGGAGAGGGAAACAAGTTGGCTCCCCACTGAGCAGGGACCCTGACTTGGGGCTCAATCTCAAGACCCTGAGATCTGACCTGAGCCAAAATCAGGAGTCACACATTTAAAGGAGGGAGCCACTCAGGCAACCCTAAAATTTTTAATTACAAGCATAATTAGTGGTTAAATATGTTGTTTGTGATGATAGCAAATGTGAACAATAGCTCTGATACTTGAAAAACTGAAAATACTTCTTTAAAACTTGGTAGACTTTGAACATCAGCCAGCACCATCCTATGTAGCCAAATACTTGTTCATTCCAAGGACTTTGGAGCCTTTAGCATTTCTCCCCCTCTCCTGGACCCCCTGATGTGTCTCTTTGCTCAATCAGGAATGAAGTTGAACTTTTCTGCCACCCACTGCTTCTCAATGTATATGGAGGGCTTTCTTTGAGTTGTACCCAAAATAACATCTGATCTGAAAGAAACGCTAGGAAATTCAATCATCGATGAAAAGAAGAGTAAAAAAATAAAAGCAAAGGCATGCCCCTTGAAAGTTCAGCTTCAGCTCTGGAAAATATAAAAAGGGATTTGGGCAAGTCTATTTCTGGAAATCTGACTGCTCCAGCACAATGCGCTGAACAGTGAGGGGGATTCTTTTGTGGTTGACGTACGCATGGAGAGCCTCGCTCCACAGTGTCAGCCTTTTAACCTGCTGGAGGGCAAAGCCAGTCCCAGCTGCCTGTCCTACACTGGCTAATACATCACTTGAGAGTTTTCCCTACTATACTATAGCACTTACTCTGGTTTTCTAGATCTGCTGGGTCTTGGCAGAAAGGCATTTCAAATCCAGGACAATTATCCAAACTGATTCTGGAGTTGATTTCTTGTCTGGTTTATTTCTCCTGCTCACTAACTAGCCTAACGAGTATGCTTTTCCCTAGGTGCCATTTCCCTGCATTAGGGCATCCATATGCATGTTTTCCACACTCTAATGAGACTTTCTCTTAGGTCTGCTGGAGAGAAATAGGAGAAGTCATGACAAAATGGCCTGCCAGTGCCTACTAATGTGAACAAACACAGTAATGTGGATGGCTGCTGTTGCTGCTTCTGGAATTACCGCTCCCTCCCTCCCAACTCATGCCTTCTTCAACTTAGTGTTGACAGCTGGGCATGAAGCATCATTGAAAGCCTCTTGAAAAAAACAAATCAAAACAAAGCAGCTATCTCTTCTTATATTCCTCAGGGCTTCTGGACTTGTATGTATTCTATTCTCTTCTGGTTTTCCTATTTGGCCATGATTTAGTTCCTAAGGGGATGTGGGTCCCATCATGTTCGTCACAGGCAGACTCTCATTCCCGATAGGTCCTTCTGTGCTTTATCTATAGCTATGCTGAAGGATATATTGAGAAAACAAGCCCTAGCAATTATCAGCTCAACACAACAGAAAACAACAACCAAAAAATCCTTTCACTTGAAATTCTCTGGCTGTTTCCAGGTGAAAGATTTCATTTTTGCTTTGGGCCATCAGGATATTTGCCTCATTTTCTCATTCTGCTTTGCTAGTGGTCTAAATGCTACTGTGAGTTTTGAGTCCTTTATCCGTTTTGGTCTCCTGTTCCAGCTATTCATACTTCAAATGTTTTGCTCCTCTCCTTTTTCTTTATTAGTAACCAAGGAAACTGATACATACTAAAGGCTTTTAGTTGTTTTCTTCATTGCTGGTTGTTTTTGGTTTGTTTCTTAAGTGGGGTGGAGGACCACCTTGCCTTAGGCGTGTGGGGTCCATTGGTCATGTGGGGTGGGTGTCTTTATGATAATCACCTGTGACCAACAAAGAATAACCAGGCCTTGAAAAGGAAGTAAGCCATTGAAGGTGTTATCAATAGATACGGTAAATGGATTTAAATTCCTTCGTTAGCTTTCTATAAAAGACCAACACTAAAGACCCTTTTGGCAACCCTGTGGTGACCCCTCTCACTCCTGAGAGTTTTTCGGTATCTTCACTTAATAAACTTCTATTGCTTTACACACAGCTTTACACACACACACACACACACACACACACACACACACACACACACATATACACAGTTCCATTCTTCTCTGGGTTTTATAGGAAATACCACTCCTTTGAAGGGAGAAACTTTTGGCTCAGATTAACCCAAGGAGTAGGTGTGAGAATAGAATGAAACTGGCAATTCATGAGGTTGCCCTGGACTTAATGTTGCAGGGAAAGACTTATTCATTTATTATTATTATTTTGTGTGAGAAAGAGAGCAACAGAGAGAGAGAGAGGTGGGAAGGGGCAGAGGGAGAGGAAGAGAGAGAACCTTAAGCAGGCTCCATGCTCAGTGTGGAGCCCCATGCAGGGCTCAGTCTCACAACCCTGACTGAGATCATGACTGGAGTGGAAATCAAGAGCTGGATGCTTAACCGACTGAGCCACCCAGGTGCCCTGGGAAAGACTTATTTTGACAGTCTGTTTTATACTTCAGAGTTGATAGTCGGGGTGAAGTAGTAGCAGGCAAATAATCTTAGTATGTCAACTGAGCTAGGGTGGCATCACGCAAAGTAATAGAAGAAGTCATGGCTTTTCTCCAAGTCCTTTGGGTATATGCCATACAATATGGTAACCACTAGCCACAAGTAGTTATTTAAATTAAAATTAATTATATTAAATAAATTAAAAATTCAGTTTTTTAATCACGCTGACCACATGTCAATACTGCCATGGTTACATGTGGCTAGGGTCTAATATAGTAGACAACACGTATATATAACACATATATAACACTGGAGCAGAAAGTTCTACTGACAACACTGCTCTAGTTATTAACCTTGCTTAAGTTGTTTCACATCTAGGAATATCACCTTCTCATATCACTATCTCCACAAAACCTACAGTTCCACTGAAACTTGGCTTGCTCTCCCCTCTATCATGCATTTAAAGACTACCCCACCTTCATTTTCCAGTTTTTAAATTTCTCAGGCAGCATTTATAGAATTTAGAACATAATAATATGCAGTCAATATTCTTATTATTTTGCTAGGCCTAATTTTTTAACTACATTAAAAGCTTCTTAAAGATAAGAATTATGCCAGGCACCTTGGTGGCTCAGTCCATTAAATGTCCAACTCTTGATTTCGGCTCAGGTCATGACCTCAGGGTTGTGAGATTGAGTCCCGCACTGAGCTCCATGCTGGGCATGGAGTCTGCTTGAGGTTCTCTCTCTCCCACCCAACTCACACCTTATATGTTTTGTTTTTATAGTCCCTCAATGACTTATACAGCCTGAGACCATATTATTATCATTATTAGTAATTTTTTAAAGTATAGTCTGAGACTAAGCTCAGGGATTTATATGTGTCTCCTAGAATGCAGTGTCTTGTAAAACAGTGTTCATAATATATTTATTATTCTATACTCAGTGCCTCAGTAGGTACTTAATAAACCTAAAGAAGAGAGAATGATTTTATTTGATTTTCACAAGAGAGTGAAACTGGTATTGTCCCTATTTTTACAAATTCAGAAATTGGGGTTCAGGAAAGTTTAATGATTTGATGAAATGCAATGTTAATAAACAGTAGTTATTTTGCACATTGATGCTTTTGAATGTGATCTTTCTCTCCACTTGGTGTCTCATCTTTCTCTCCAGCAGGGTAACCTGGATTTTTTAATAGCAGTCAAGGTACCTTGAGGGAAAAAGAGGTTACCAAAACTCTGCTTCTTCATCATTGAGTCAGTCAAAGCAATGGACAATCTAGCACAGATTGCCAGACAATGGTATTAGCATATAGGCTTAGTTTATGCATATAGAAGATGAGAGACTGTTGGAGAATATCCTTGGAGACTAGCTATCACATGAGTCACCATCTCTATAGGGTCCCAGTTTCCTGGTACTATGATTCTTTCTATAATAATTTCCCACCTCAGAATATCCTTCTGTGAGATTTAAAATCCATTAAAAACAAAGCTGTAAGCTACCAGGACATTCCTATTAACAAAAGTGACCTGGGTTTGATTTCTAGAAATAAGTAGACTTCTGAAAATCTAGGATGACCTCTTATTCTAGAAGGAGGCAAATATAGTTGTCAGCAGGATTCACAAGGAACTGGTGTTCTTATCTTGTGTGGGGATGCTTATGTCTCCCAACGAGAGGCCTTTTGATTAGTGCTACTATCTTGGGATTCTCATAGCTAGAATTCTTGCCTCCAAGGTAAAGTTCCTCAAACTGTGAAGCTGAGACACTTGCATCTTCCTTCCAAAGTGAAAACAAGCAATTTCAGGAAAAGATGGAAAAGACATTTCCCCTCAAAGAATTCTTTTGGCATCCTTCTCAACCCACTCAGCAACTTGAGAGTTTCACAATCAAATAATGTCTTTTTAGCACATAATCATCTTTTATGGGGAGCTGGTCTTTTATAGTTGTATGAATTACTCATGTTGGAAGTAAGGAATAACACTTTAAAGAAAACCTTCTGAATTTACTGGGGTGATATTCTAAGCAATTACTTTGAAAGAGGAAATTATAACAAAGAGGCTCATGAATGTTTTTCTCCCTGTTGCAGTCAAAGAAGAAAGTTAGAGAAATGTTGCTTTAGGGACCCAAAAGGAGGAATCGACATAAGAATATAGAAGACAGTGCGAGGTTTGACTTCATTTTAGGTTCTGTCAGCTAAATTGTATTTTGGGGAGCAGTTAATTATTTGACACAATGTGTGTTTTTAACAGAGGCTCTCCCATCCCCCTTGTATGTTTCTTTCTCAGCTATCCTGTTAAAAAGAAAATTACAAAAGTAGCTGAGCAAACCATACTTTGAGAAAACACAAAGTGAAGCTAAAATAACCCAGCCAGGCTTAGTCTGAAGTTTGGCTGTGTCAGTTATTCACAGATACAGTGGCATGGCTGTCTTTTCTGTAGGCTCCCTTGATCCTGCACTCTAAAGTTCTTGGAAGGGAGCTATGGCCTTGATTAGAAAAAATGGAGACAAAAAAGAACTAACCCAAAGTGGGCAAACTCTGATTCTGAATATGTATCATCCTGAGAGCAAATGAATAGTTTCTCACCTGGATCTAGGAAGCTGGGGTTTAGATACCAGCATTCTCCATAGCCTTGCTCTGACATGATTCACCCTGTAGCAGAATTTAGAAATAAGGCTCTAGACCCCAGTCCCTGGAGGTCTCAGAAAAATTTGGTTAAATCCTGCTGCATTTACAATTGCTGGATAGTGATCCATTCTGAACTGTATGGTTTAAGATAACAACGATTCATTAAGCCCCAAATTCTTTGGGTTGACAATTCAGTAGGGACATAGTAGGGATAGATTGCTTTGCTTTGTGATGTCTGGGACTTCAGCTGGGAAAACTCACATGGCTGAGAGCTAGAGAATCCATTTGTAGAGATGGCTCTTCATTCACATGTCTGGATGTTGGTGCTTGTTGTTGACTCAAACCATGGCTGGGTGTGTTAAGTGGAGCATCTGTATGCAGTCTTTTCATGGGGGTTGACTTCCTCACAGTATGGAGGCCTTTGAGCAGTTGGACTTACAGGATGTCCCAGAGTTTTAATGGTGGATGTCTCAGTGAACAAGGTAGAAGCCACATCATCTTTTATGATCTAGCCTCAGAAGTCATTGAATGTCACTGTTGCAATATTCTATTCATCAAGGCCATCAAGGGTCCAACCAAATTCAAGGAGAAGGAAAGTAAGTGCTGCCTCTTGCTGAGTTACTGGTAAGGTCACATGGTAGAAGAGCATGAAGAATAGGACACATTATTGTGGTCTTTTTAGAAAATAGAATCTTCCATGTTCCTGTTTAACTTAGAACAAGGCTTGGGACTAAGTGTCGTGACTTGCATCAAGGGTCAACTCTACCTAGCAACTATTCAGATTTGTACTCTGTGCAAGGTAATGGACCAAAGAGCTCACACCTCATGGACTTAGGAAATTGTAAATCTCTTCTGTTCTCCTTAAAGTGGCACAAGAACACAGCCATTGAGTGTTGAGGTTTGTAGCATATCTCTGGCCGGCTGATACAGGATATAAATTCAGTGCACAATGTTCAATTTAATTTTCATGTGTATAACAAGTAACTACTGAATATATAATTCTTAAATGTTAAATGTTGACACACACTTGTGTGTACATGGGTATATGTTTATGTAGAGAAATCTAGAAATATATCTAACAGAAAACATACAATATTTTTATGAAAAAAATTGCTGAAATGTATGATGGAAGATTTCTTAATGAAGAGATAAATTTTTATGAAAGTTTCAATGTAGTTGACATGACAACTTTCCTCAAATCGACCTATAAATTCAATGTTTTCCAATGAAAATCCCAGTAAGGATTTTTGGTTTTATGGTTGGTTTCTGTTTCATCTAGTTGTACTTTGTTCTTCTGGTAACCTAATTCTCCTTTGCTTAAGTTAGCTATTGGGTTTCTGTCACTTGCCACCAAAAAACCCTAACTCATAGAATGGATTTATCTACCATCCATTCTCCCTTTCTTCAACTCTAACATGCTGATGGTGATGATATTTTGATGGAGGCATGAAATTGTGTGGGTAGTAAGCATGTTTTTTACCATTCCACTTGACAAAAATGAAAAATCAGGATTTTAATGGCTCCAAGTCAGTTTCATCAAAGTCTCTAAGGTTGCTAGCAATATAATTAAAGTCCTCCAAAATGACTTTTTTTTAGTTCATAATTTTTCAGCATTCACTTATTCTTATCCCCCACTTAATCATTGAGTGTCAGTTGTGAGAGAGGTACTAAGCTAGGTGTTAGAGATAAAATGGGGGAATCAACAACAAATAAAACATAATTTCTGCTCCCAAGGAGTTGATATAAGGAGACAGTATATAAATAAATAAAGCACAAAATAATCCTAAATTGTGGTAACTGCTATGATAAAGATGCTCCTTATCTTACTGGATGCAAGCATATGAACAAGATGGAAATTTTCAGTGTAAGCCTCTGTACTTAACATTTTTAAAAGGGTGTAGAATTCTTTAGCAAACATTTGACTTCCAACAGAATTCACAATAGATTATTAAATATTGATTTTTAAAAATATTTTATTTATTTATTTGTCAGGGAAAGAGAGAACATAGGCAGGAGAAGCAGCAGGCAGAGGAAGAAGCAGGCTCCCCGCTGAGCCAGGAGCCCAACATGGGACTTGATCCCAGGACTCTGGGATCATGACCTGAGCCAAAGGCAGATGCCTAACCGACTGAGACACCCAGGGGGTCCCTACATATTGATTTTTATTGCTTAGATATCATGACAAAACATTGTGTTTATTTATCATATTCCATATCTTCTGCTTATTAATATACTTAATTTATTGCATTAAATGACAAGTAAGATGGTACCTGAACCTAACGTTCTTAGAAGATAACTTAATCCTTGGGAGTGGACTAATTAGATTTATAGGGAGTGAATCCATTAAACATGAATTTAATGATTTTAATGGAAAACTATTTTTTGGAAAGTAGTCAACATTAAAAGTTAACTAATGGATTTGTAGATAAGCATCATTATTAATTTGAATGAAAGTTTAGGATATTCTAATGCTAATTTTTTACAACTAACTTATCCATCTATCACTCAGCTCTGTCTATGACTCCCACCTCTTTCTCTGTCACTTTCTGTTATGAATTCCAGATGGTGTGAACTTCTGATTACTTCCTGAGTATAAAGAGTACTTTGCTTTTTTTGGTTTTGTCTTTGGTTCTTCCTTCCCAACATTTTCTTTCTTTCTAGAATGTCTTTTCCTTCTATTTTCATTTAAGAAGGAATTCTCATAGTTTTTTATTAGTTTTCCAGCAGTTTTCCACAAACACAAGTTATCTAGGATAGAGTTTAGTTTCTTCAACCAGGCTATGTGTCCTTATATAGTTAAATCATCCCCAATGAGCTACTGGCTGGGGCTATAGGAACAGAAAGTTTGTAGGGATACATCAGTCTATAACTCTGAAACCACATATTTTCAGACTTCTAGAGAGCACTTGAACTAGTTGAGGCAGCTGAATAGTAGTCCCTCAGCTTTATTCCCCTGTTCTTCCAGTGTTTCTGATGATTTGGGTCTTCACCGTTGTGTCTTATATTTAACCAACCAGTATTTATTGAATGACACCCAATTTGAGGCCCTGTAATAAGACTGGGTTCCCTAGGAAGCTGACTCTGAGACAGATATTAGTATGCAAGAGGCATATTTGGGTGGGTTCTTAAGATCAAACCCTGTGGAAGGAAATGGAAAGAGCTAGATGGGGTAGATGGAGAGATTGAACTGTAACATGGTTTCAGTGGAAGCTTCAGCCAACCATTTGGGGAATTCTGAAGAATGACCCTTCAGAGCTGATCTGTGCTGGGGCAAGAAGGTGGTGTCTTAAACATCTGTATCAATGTTGGTTCCCTCTAGTAGTAGGTGCAACTTTGGGCAAGGTGGCTCTTTCAACTTTCTATAATCCCCAAAGTGGCAGGCAGCAGAGGGCTCTTTGCCAACAGCTCTCCCAGAAACTGAAGTACAAAGTCCTTTATTTTTTAAAGGAGACCTGGGAAGCACATCACAGTGTATCCATCACAAATGGCAGCCAGAGTTAAGTATCTACTAAGGGCAACAGTTGAATAAATACCCAATTCCAATATTGTGTGATATATGTCTCACAGGAGGAGAATTTAATGTAGTTCAAGGGATATTTGAAGAAGCAGTAGCATCTAAGTTCTGAGAGAACACTGGGAATTAGAGGGTCAAAGATGAGGTGGTAGTAAGGAGAGAGATTGAAAATAAGGAATGCTTAGGATACTACTTCCAAACTAAATTCTTGGAGCCAGTAACCTGGCTATACTAAAAGGAGTAAGGTAAAAACTGAGATTAGCTAGGTGAAAGAGGTGTATGTGCGTGCGTGCGCGCATGTGTGTGTGTGAAGAGCCCGTGTTATGGAGAGAAGAGCTTATGAGAAGATTGGAAAGTAGAAAGGGAGGGAGAGCTGGGGAGGGAAGGAAGGAGATGGGACAGGATGGGGATGGGATGGAAGGGGAGAGACAGGAGGAGAAGAGAAAGAATTGAGTAACTGAAGACAGTTTTTGCTTGGCTGGAGAGGGGAATTTGTGACCCTGAAGGTCCTTGTGTGCTATATTAACAGGTTTAGACTTTATCTTGAGTGCAATGGGAAAGCCCTAATGGATTATAAATAGAGGAATGACATCGTCATTTTTTGCTGTCACCTGCCCTTTATCTTAGACACCTTACATTATTATCCTCTGGAGGCTTATACACGACACCACTTAAGGACTACTGAGTCTGAAATAGTTTCATTTTAACAACTTATGATATAATTACCATGTTGTATTAGTCAGATTGTGACATAGAATAAGGGATGTATTACTGGGTTAGACTTTATATAATTGTGGGAGCTGGTGGGATAGGCTTTGCAGTCTGTTGCCTCCCCATTTAGTACAGTATTTGGCTGGAAGTGTTTATGGTTCAGTTAGTCTCTATAATCAGGAAAGAATACTGGATGCAAATGAGAGCAAGGAGAGATGGGAACCCATGAAGATGAACTGGAACCCATGACTGTCTCTCACTAACTCTGATCTTGACAATGTGAGTGACAAAAAGCTGGTGCCCTTCACTGGTGCACATGCATCTGGCCCAGGACCTGGAGAAGCTAAAGGAGGAGAACCAGTGGGAGCTGGAAGATCTGTAGGTCTGGGTGATTCCCCACGGCAACCAAGCAGATCAGAGGTCAGTGAAGGTGTGTGTGAGCAGCCACAGTGCCTGGTGCTCTGCACCGACCTTCAGAGTGCAATGGCTACTGCTTTACCTCTGCTTTCCCAGCCTTGTGTGAATTCCTTTTGTGACCAGTGCTAACCTAGAATTAATTAGAGAAGGGAAGCATTGTTCTATCTCTAGTTGCTGAGAAGTTGACACTGCATAAAACTACCACACCTCATGTTCTGAGCACATTTAGGACTACTAAGTATTCTACCAAACACAACACACACACACACACACACACACATTCATATTTATTATCCTCATTTTATAGATAGAAAAACAAATAGATTGAATAAATTGCTTTAGTAAGAAGCAAAACTGGCATTTGTATCAGGCCTAATTCCCATCCTATTCTTTCATGTACTATGCAAAATAGCGTCCTCTGCCAAGTACTATAAGAAGGTAGACAGATGTTATTTTTAAAAGAAAACAGAATTTTTGTCAACATAGCATATTTTGACACATCTAGCTCTAAAATGAGGGTTAATACACACTGATGCTTGCCAGTGACCCTCTCTGCCTGATACTGAAATTTCTCTGTGGTGCTCTGATAGTCATCTGACAGCTCGTCCATCATGGGTGCCATAGAAGCATTGAAGCTTTAAGTGGCTTCCTGATTTTCTGAGGCTTATAGAACATTCTTCCTGATTTTCTGAGGCTTATAGGACATCCAATTTCAGCACATTCATATTATCACTGGCCATATCCTAAAGTCCTTTAATGACTGTTTCTTAAAATGGAGGCCTCCCTTGATTTCTTTTGCCAGCTGTTAACACCTTATTACCACTGATGGAGGTCATTTTTATGATGGTGGGGGGATAGAATCTGAGGAAAGAGGACAGGCATGGTAGCTGTTTTTTAGTACTCCATACCAGGGCTTTATAAACTTCAGTATGTTTCTGCCACTTCCAGTTGCCAGTTTCTGTATCTCTGCCTGTTTTCTCAAGCCAGGAAAGACCTCTCCCTGAGTGCATGGCAGGTCTGATGAAGCAGGAAATTAACTTCCTTAGTACCAACCCTCAGCCAGTGACTGCTGAGAGGTGGTATACAAATATTCCAGCTCCCTTGACTCAGCTGGGAAAAATCCGAGGCATGTGATTTTACACAATTTTCCAGAATTTTCTTGTGAGATCAAACTCCAGTTACCCACAGTGTTAACTTACCTGATACACACCCATTAGTGATTTTTTTCCCCCTTCCTTGACCTCTTTTCCCACCCCTCTGCAGGAGTTCTTGCGCTTTCTAAACAAATTACTTGTATTTGAATCTTTGCCTCACAATTTTTTCTGTAGGAATCCTAACTAATATAAATGGGAAGGGCATGGAAGAGAAGTGAAGCAAGTGAAACATAAGGAAATAAATAGAGGGAAAGAACTAGTGGGAGAAGTTGGATAGAAAAAGGGACCTGGGATGAATGGGGAATAAATAAAGCAGAGAAATTACTAGGAACAAGGAGAAGGTTGTTAACCTAACCTAAAAATAAAATTGCTTGGTGAGCTTACACAGACCTCATCTGTCTACTGCACATAAATCATGTCTGTGATTCAATCACATCACCTCTTTGTTGGCTCAGGGCCAGAAGATACACTCACTGGGTGGAATCTTTGAATTCCATTTGAATGCAAAACTTAAGGAGTACAAGAGACCTTTTATAAGAAAAGTCTAATTTCACAAATGTATCCCTACACCTCCTGTGGGGTCTGACTTTTCCTCCCCTTCTTTCCATTTGCATAGTCAGAGGTAAGCAGGGGTTTTTCTCACTTTGTGGTCCATTTTTTCCATTTTGGATTTTGAAAAAGTCAAACTCAGAGGCACATTTGTTAACCTCAGCCCTTGTAATATGACTTGGCATTTCCTAAAGTGGAAGAAAAATTCAGGCTAAATGCAATGATAGACAATTTCCTATTCAATTTCTTTATCAAGTGGTTCCAGAAATATTTGCTGAAAACTTGAAGTATAATTTAGTTTGTGAATAAACCTTTAGTTTCATACAATAACTTCTCCTGCCAGAGGACTCCCCTGGGGATGTATCTGAGTTTCCTTTAGCTTCTACTTCTCAGACATATGGACCCCTAATAGTCTCCTCACTTGGCACTATTCTGATTTTTTTGTTCTTTCATTTCCTTACTGGGTTGGAGTTGCCTCCCTCTGGAAGAAATTGTGTTATTATAGTCACAATGGGTGAATGTATTAAAAAAAGAGAGACCACTTATCTGAAATATTTCAGAAGACTTTTCTATGTCACCAATGCCCATAAGCTTTTGCATCTTCCTGGGAAACAATCGTGCTGTCTCTCCAATAATGACTTTTTAGTTGATCCTTTTAGATACCGTTTCTCTGGATATTTTTGGGAAACTAAGACCTGAACAGCTTGAAACATTCCTATTGTTTTGATAAAAATAATAGGTAGAAGAATGGCAGGCTTTAGGAACAGTGCTTTATTACTGCTAGGAACCAAAGAACCACCTATCCTCAGATTCCTTTCATTTACAATCATGGATTAATAGAAGGAACACAAACCTAACTTTTGTAAAATAAATTAAGATTGATCATCAGTTCACTTCCTGGGATATAGCCAGCCTTCTTTTAGCTAATGAGATCACTTAAATAGGTAGGTACAACCTAGATACATTAAAAAAAGTGCACTACACTTTTATGGAATCCAAAGGTGAAAGTAGCTATCAGTACTCTGTGGGGCCAAGAGAAAGAGTGGGTAATTCCCCCAGGAAAAACTTCATTGAAGTAGTGACATTTGAATTTAGAATTAAAAGATGAGAAGTCTTTCCAGGAATGCTTGGAGTAGGGAATTTCAAACAGTCAAGGCTAGCAAGTGTGAAAAAAGAATGGAGTCTTTGGCAGGATTGTTAGTTTCTCTTTGAGCTGAACTCCTGGATCTGAAGTGTCAGGGGAGTGCAATGAGACAGAAGGCTGGGGACACGGGAGGAACTACCCTAAGAGAAGCTTTACAGATTACATTGAGGGATATGGACATATTCTGTGGGTAAAATCCATTGTAAAATTTTAAGCAAGGGGTGTTAGAATCAGAAATATATATATATATATATATACATACAATCTTCAATGGCAATTTGAAAAATGTTTTAGAGGCAGGGGACCAGAAGGCTCATTTAAAATACTTTGTTCAAAGGGTAGTGAAGGCATTAACTAAGGCCAAATCAGTAGGGATGAAGAGATAGAGTCCAGTGATTGGGGAACTAAAGGTTCTAGTTACTATGTACATGTTGGAGAAGAGAGGACAAAAATTAGTCTAGATTTTTTGCCTGAGTGATTATAGATGGGAGAGGGTGGAAGAGGAGAAGGGAGGGTGGCAGCGAGGTCTAGAGAGTTGGGGTCTCATGTTAAGAGAATATATTCCTGCTCTGTGTGACTCTGAAAACAGAATCCCACTGACACATAGATTTTCTTGGGTAGGGGACCACACATGGTTGTGTGGCTCCCAAACACTGGCCCCCAACACTGTACTGGAGGCAGAAGCTAGATTTTAATGATAAAGGAGCATTCTGACCTAAGGACATTTGATTCAAAACTTATCCCTTTATTCTTTTGTCCATTTATTAAGAAAACATCTAGAAAGAGACCCTTATGTACCAGGCAGTATGCTGGAGATAAAATGATGAGTGTGACTGAGATTAAGAAAGACAAATAAAAAGACAGTTTCATATGGTGAAACAAGGTCTATGTTGAAAATCTTTTAGGCTGGATTTCCCTCTAAGAGAAGGATGTGAGTGTTGAGAGTATTTCATATGGGAGATAATTGTAGAAGCCACCACTAGAGAAGTAGGGAAGTTAGGGAAGGGAAGGAAGCCAGTAGAGGATACATTAATATGCAGGTTGTCATTGTGGGAGTCTTGTGAATTCATGGAACTGAGGTAATTTATACAGAACAGAAGATACTATAGATGTCTGGGCTGAAAAAACTTGAGAAAGGAGGGGGTACAAGAACAAGCTGATTATACTCATTAATCTTTTAATATGTAGAGACTTAATCTCCTTCTGTTTCTGCAGATGCTAATACCACAAATGATTAATGATTTCCTGAACATTTATTTATTCTTGTTATTACATCATATTTGTGGGGAAGGGTTTAAAGAAATGACCGTGCATCACAGACTTGATTTTCAATGTAAAATTGAATGCTTAAGCATTTACTCAGTGACCATTTTATAAAAATGTCATATTTTCCCTCCTTTTCAGACACAGAGTTTTGTTGATGGAAAATTACACATATTTTGAATATTTTTTCACTCGATTTGTTTGACAGATTCATATTAAGTGAAAGATTTTATAAACTAAATATACACAATTTGAATTTGTGTATTAAATTATTATTAAAGGATTAAATGATTTAGCTCTTTTTTGTCCTGTTTCTTCACATGTAAACTAGGGATAATGATAATTCCTCCTTCATAAGAATGTTGTATATGTATATGTATATACATATACATATGTATATGTATGTATACTTACTATAAGTAAGAATATCTAATGAAGTGCCTGTTACATTAATAAATGGCAAAAATTATCATTTATTATAACTTTTCACAGTTTATCTTATGTATCATTGAATTGTTTTAGAATTAAAGTATCTAAACTCCAAAGAAACTATAATCCAGGTCCTAGACATTTGCAGTCCTAGACCACTTTCTTTTTTTTTTTTTTTTTTAAAGATTTTATTTAATTATTTGTCAGAGAGAGAGAGAGGGAGAGAGAGCAAGCACAGGCAGACAGAATGGCAGGCAGAGGCAGAGGGAGAAGCAGGCTCCCTGATGAGCAAGGAGCCCGATGCGGGACTCGATCCCAGAACGCTGGGATCATGACCTGAGCTGAAGGCAGCTGCTTAACCAACTGAGCCACCCAGGCGTCCCCCTAGACCACTTTCTACTTTGAGGTAGTACTGTGTAATGTTTAAAAACACATACTCTGCATCTATGGGTATATCTGGAGGGCATTATGCAAGTGTAATAAAGCAAACAGAGAAAGACAAATATCTTATGATCTCACTTATATGTGAGATCTAAAAAAACCAACCCAAATCAGAAAGTAGAAAGGTGGTTACCAAGAGCTGAAAAGTGGAAGAAATGGGGAGATGTTGGGTATAAGGGGGCATACATTTCCAGCTATAAGATTATTATGTTCTAGGGATCTAATATACAAGGTGGTGACTATAATTAATAACACTATATTATATACTTGAAAGTTGCTAAGAAAGTAGATCTTAGGGGTGCCTGGGTGGCTCAGTTGGTTAAGCAACTGCCTTTGGCTCAGATCATGATCCTGGAGTCCCAGGGATGAGTTCCGCATCAGGCTCCCGGCTTGGCAAGAAGTCTGCTTCTCCCTCTAACCCTCCCCCTTCTCATGCTCCCTCCCTCCCCCCCACTCAAATAAATAAATAAATAAATGTTAAAAAAAAAGTAGATCTTAAATGTTCTTACCATGAAAAAAAAAAGTGGTAATTTTGTGACATGATGAAAGTATCAACTAATCTTAATGTGGTAATCATTTCACAATATATAAATGTATCAAATCATCACACTTCACCTGAAGCTAACACAATGTTATGTCAATTATATCTCAATAAAATGGGAAAAATAAGGACTCTGAAGCCAGATTTCTATTACTAGGTGTATGAGTTTGACAAATTATTCAGGATCTCTCTGTCTTAGTTCTTTAGTGTGAAATAGGTATAATAATGGCGTTTCTATGTAGGGTTATAAGAATTAAATGAGTTAGTATGTTCTTAGAACTTAGGACAGAGCCTGACATACATTGAACACTAATAAGCATTTATTATTATTACTATTATTCTACTAAACACAGTAGGCAGCCTTAAAGCCTTGCCAAAACACCTAATAAAAGACAAATTTTGCAATATTATCATTATCTTACATTACATAGATTCCTGGTGTGCTTTACAATAGTGGAACAGGGTATAGTGGAGTCAGTCCTGAGGATAGAACTTAATAAACTGACTTTTCTGATGGAATTTTAAAAATGTATATTCCAGCTTTGACATTGTTGCATCCTGCAAGAAAAGGTAAACTTATTTCTACTGTTGTATAAAAGAGATCTGTTTAGATTCAGTGTGTAAACACTTTGGATGCAATTTGCCATATTTATGAGCTTACTTTTGAGGTATGTTTCCAGCTATGCTATACAGTCACATTTTGACAATGTTTCAATCTTTATTTGTTTAATGGGTCCCACTATAGAGTTAGTTGTTTTTGAAGATCTGAGTAGTAGAATTGGCAGTAGGGTTCTGGGTTCCACCTAGATGGTTGACAAATGGAAGGAGTGATTTTCTGTGGGTCAAATTCCTCTGGAGACAGATGACACCCAAAGGGAAAGCTCCTGTTAGTGTCAAATCATTACAATGAGAAGAAATTGGGTAAGTCTGTCAATGTATACTGTGATGAAAATGATCACTTTTCACCTAGCCTGTCTCCATATTTCTATTCCGGGGCTCAGGGTTATAGGCTATAATAAGGTTCTTTCCTGTTTAAACTATCCTTGTCTACACTCATGGCTTTCCTGGAGAAATAAGAGGATGCTAAGAGTGATGTAAACTGGTGTGCTGTGGAGGGGGGGCAGATTTACTTACAAAGCATTTTAGGCATTGTTTGCTTTTTGGTATTTTCTTAAAGTGATGCCTTGAATGTCTGGAAGTAACTGTCCTTCTCATCTTTCACCCAGAGGTTTCGTATGGAATGGCTAAATTTGGTTTTATTTTGTTTTCACATAAGCATTAGACTTACTATTCTAGTGTCTGGCTTGATAAATAGCCCTGAGTAACAAAAGCAAACATGCACAAAGCCAAGCCAAGCCAGGCCAAGCCAGGCCAAGCCAGGCCAAGCCAGGCCAAGTAGGCAAGGCAAGGCTAAATAAAATAAAGCACAACATGCAAAGAAATCAATCAAATAAAAAATGTCTGGGCTAATTAGCAAAGTCATAACATATCTCAAGCAGTATTTGTAAGAGTGAACTACATTCTAATAAAGTTGAAGTCTTCCTTTCTGTTTTTCATTGCTTCCAAAAGCCAATCCATATCAAATAATTCAAATGAAAGAAAATACTGACCAAACAAATAAACAGAACTCAATTCCAATTTCCACACTGTTCCCTTACTTCACAATCCAGTCCTCTAGGGTAACTCAGCCATGTAGGAGGAACAGTCATTAGGTTCAATTAAGAGAGCAGGTTTGGGGACTCACTATCTACGTATAATTTAATGTGGGATGCCAAGGACACCCTGATGCTCGTTGACACCTGAGAGGTGGAACAAAGGACATATGGCATCATGTTGGTATTTTTTTGTATAGTTCTTAATTTATGTGCATGACCAAAGTCTAAAAGATTTTGCTATCTGTGGCATCATAATAATTAGCTATTGCCTCCACTTTGATTCTGATCTATCCATGTGATTTCAGTTCAGTAAACATTTTCCCAAGTCCCTGCTGTGTCTGTGGCATAATTCTTATCCTTAAAGAGGTTATGGCTGGGAATGGGTACTACTAGCACTTGTTAAGTAACAGCTTTATAGAGAAATAATTCACATACCATACAATTTATCCATTTTAAAATGACAGTTCAGTGATTTTCAGTATATTGCTGGGTAGGGCAATAATCACCACAGTCAATTTTAGAATAGTTTTGTCCCCTCAAAGAGAATCTCTATATTTGCTAGCGGTCACTTCCCATTTTGCCTCAACCTCCTAGTGCTATGAAACCACCAGTATACTTTCTGTCTCTAAGGATTTGCCTATTCTAAACATGCCATATAAATGGAATCATGCAATATGTATTCCTTTGTACCTAGCTTCTCTCATTTAGCTTACTGTTTCAAGATTTCTCCATGCGGTAGCATGCAACAGTACTTCATCAATTTTGTTGCTGAATAATATTCCATTATATGGATGTTCCATATTCTTATTATCCATTCATGAGCTGATGCACTTTTGGTCTATTTCCACCATTTGGCTGTTACAAATAATACTGGCATGAATATTCTTGTGCAAGATTTTGCTAGATATATGTTTTCATTTCTCTTGGGGATATACCTGGGAGTAGAATTGCTGGATCATATGGTAACTACAGTTAATCTTTCTGGAATCTGCCAGACTTTTTTTTATAGTGGTTGCACCATTTTATATTCCCACTAGCAGCATGTTATCACTTTTGTTGTCTTATCTCCTTATGCAAACTAGCATCAGCTTTACCCTGTCTTGTAACTCCGACATCTCATCACTTATTGAGCCCTGACAATATAGGTTTGTGTGTGTGTGAGTGTTAAAAATGCCTTCTCATTCTCACTGTCACTTGCCATTTTACAACTTCATAATAACAATTGCCTTAGTTGGTCTTCCTGCATCTGATCTCACGTACGTTCTTTGGCATCCTCTGCTATTACGCCAGAGTGATTTTTCTAGAGTGAAAAAATTTTCATATTTCTTCATTCCTTAAAATCCCTT
Organism: Enhydra lutris kenyoni; assembly: GCF_002288905.1. Lineage (NCBI taxonomy): Eukaryota > Metazoa > Chordata > Mammalia > Carnivora > Mustelidae > Enhydra > Enhydra lutris. The sequence continues at coordinate 9,444,277 of NW_019154123.1, forward strand.
AATGTACAACCTGCCCAGTTCCTATCCAAATCATCTCTTCTGGTTGCAGCCTACCTTGCTAAGCTCACTTCCTGCAGCTTTATTACTGGTAGGCTGTGCTCCAGCTACCATAAATCCCTTGCTGTTTCATGGAAACACATGATGGTTCAGGCCTCCAGGACTTTGCCCAATTTTATTTTGCCTGGCATACCTTTCTCTCACTTTCTCATTCTGTCCAACTCCTATTTGTCCTTCAAGACCTCACTTGGAGGCCTTTTTTCTCTTTTGAAGATTTTCTTTGCCAAGACCTCCATGGAGAAGTTTCCCCCGAATTTTGTTGTTATATGTATCACATTGTATCACAATTATTTGTTTCGTAATGTCTAACTCTCTATTTATTTCTTTTTAAAATTTTTATTTAAATTCAATTAACATATAATGTATTATTGGTTTCAGGGGTAGAGGTCGGTGATTCATCAGTCTTATTTAATATTAAGTGCTTATTACATCACATGCCCTCCTTAATTCCCACCCAGTTACCCCATCCCCCAACTCCTCTCCCTGCAAGCAACCCTCAGTTTGTTTCCTATGCTTAAGAGTCTCTTATGGTTTTTCTCCCTCTCTGATTTCGCCTTGTTTTATTTTTTTCCCCTCTTCCCCTAAGATCCTCCATCTTGTTTCTTAAATTCCACATATCATCAAGAATATATGATAATTGTCTTTCTCTGATTGACTTATACCTGTTAGCATAACACTCTCTAGTTCCATTCATGTCATTGTAAATGGCAAGATTTCATTTTCTGATGGCTGAGTAGTATTCCATTGTGTATATATACCGCATCTTCTTTATCCATTCATCTGTCAATGGACATTTAGGCTCTTTTCATAGTTTGGCTATTGTGGACATTGCTGCTATAAACATTTTGGTGCACATGCCCCTTTGGATCACTACATTTTTATCTTTGGGGTAAATGCCCAGTGGTGCAATTGCTGGGTCTGATGGTAGTTCTATTTTCAACCTTTTGAGGAACCTCCATTCTGTCCTTCAGAGTGGCTGCACCAGCCTGCTTTCCCATCAACAGTGTAGGAGGGTTCCCCTTTCTCTGCATCCTCACTAACATCTGTTGTTTTCTGACTTGTTCATTTTAGCCATTCTGACTGGTGTGAGGTGGTATCTCATTGTGGTTTTGAATTTGTATTTCCTTGATGCTGAGTGATGTGGAGCACTTTTTCATGTGTCTATTGGCCATTTGTATGTCTTCTTTGGCGAAATGTCTGTTCATGTCCTTTGCCCATTTCTTGATTGGATTATTTGTTCCTTGGTTATTGAGTTTGGGAAGTTCTTTATAGATTTTAGATACTAGCCCTTTATCTGATATGTCACTTGCAAATATCTTCTCCCATTCTATCAGTTGTTTTTTGGTTTTATTGACTGTTTCCTTTGCTATGCAAAAGCTTTTTATCTCCATGAAGTCCTAGTAGTTCATTTTTGCCTTTGTTTCCCTTGCCTTTGGAGATGAGTCTAGCAGGAAGTTGCTGTGGGCTCTAAAGTCACAGAGGTTGCTGCCTGTGTTCTCCTCTAGGATTTTGATGCATTCCTGACTCACATTCAGGTCTTTCAGCCATTTTGAACCTTTTTTTGTTTGTGGTATAAGGAATTGGTCCGGTTTCATTCTTCTGCATGTGGCTGTCCCAATTTTCCCAACGCCATTTGTTGAAGAGACTTTTTTAAAAAAAAGATCTTATTTATTTATTTGACAGACCGAGATCACAAGTAGGCAGAGAGGCAGGCGGAGAGAGAGAGAGAGAGAGAGAGAGAGGAGGAAGCAGGCTCTCCGAGGAGCAAAAAGCCTGATGTGGGGCTCGATCCCAGGATCCTGGGATCATGACCTGAGCCAAAGGCAGAGGCTTTAACCCACTGAACCACCCAGGTGCCCTGAAGAGACTTTTTTTCCATCGGATATTCTTTCCTGCTTTGTTGGAGATTAGTTGACCATAGAGTTGAGGGTCCATTTCTGGGTTCTCTATTCTGTTCCATCAATCTATGTGCCTGTTTTTGTGCCAGTACCATACTGTCTTGATGATTACAGCTTTGTAATAGAACTTGAAGTACAGAATTGTGATGCCACCAGTTTTGGTTTTCTTTTTCAACATTTCTTTTGGCTATCTGAGGTCTTTTTTGGTTCCATACAAGTTTTAGGATTATTTGTTCCAGCTCTGTGAAAAAAGTAGATGGCATTTTGATAGGGCTTGCACTGAATGTGTATATTGCTCTAAGTAGCATAGACATTTTAGCAATATTTGTTCTTCCAATCCATGAGCATGGAATATTTTCCCATTTCTTTGTGCCTTCCTCAATTTCTTTCATGAGTAATTTATAGTTTTCTGAGTGAAGATTCTTTGCCTCTTTGGTTAGGTTTATTCCTAGGTATCTTATGGTTTTGGGTACAATTATAAATTGTATCAACAAGGATCAACTCCTTAATTTCTCTTTCTTCTGTCTTACTGTTAGCGTATAGCAACACAACTGATTTGTGTGCATTGATTTTATATCCTTCCATTTTGCTGAATTCCTATATGAGTTTTAGCAATTTTGGGGTGGAGTCTTTTGGGTTTTCCACATAAAGGTAAGCAGATCAAAGAAAAGAAAAATAGGGTCAGCCAATTATTTGTTATGAGAGTGGGAAGCAAGAGCTTCATGTACTTCTTTTTAGAAGAATGTGAATCAAGGAGGTTAAAAAATTTCCTACTAGTGCTCTACACTATCACCTGACTGTGACACACTTCGTGGTTTGTGGCAACCCAGCGCTGAAAGCCCACTCCTGGGCTCACTGATTGCAGCTGGCTTCCCTGTTCTGATGCCTGGGAGCTCTATAGCACTCAGGGACTCCTGGTTTTTCTGTGAACCCGGGGATGTTGAAACAACACTGTTTCACCAAGGAATCCATCCCAGCTTCACTGCCTGAAGGCATTTCAGGCAGGTAAATCCCTTACCGGAGCAGACATCTAAAAGTTCTGATTTTGCACTCAGCTGCTATATCACTTTGCGGTTGTTGGCTTACAGAGGCTCCCTACCCCCTGTGGTTTATCTTCCTATATATCCCTCAGATTCACTTCTCCACACCTCCTACCTTGCAGGAAGTGGTCGCTTTTCTATTTGTAGAGTTGCAGCTATTCTTTTCTTAGATCTTTGTTTGAGTTCGCAGGTGTTCAGAATGATTTGATTGCTATCTTGCTGAATTCCTGGGACCAGATGAAACCAAGGTCTCCTATTCCTCTGCAATCTTTCGAGTAACTCTGTTTTTGGACTGTGAGATATATCTCCAAGAGCAAGAGACCTTAATGATCATCTGACTGCCTTTCACTTTTGAAAATAAGACAAGCAACTAGAGCAGAAAAATGAGTTGGTCACCGGATAAATTTGTGCTAAACATCACCCCTAACTTCAAACCTAGTTCACAGAACTCTAAAAGTTTTTGTTTCCCTTTTTCCTGGTTGAAAGAAAGCATTCCTTTAGTGATGGGTCCAGAGAAATGGATAGGAGAATATCTTATTATTTAGATATTTATATAGCTTTTTAGAAGTATATTCAGGCACAGGAGCTTAAAGCCCTGAAATAAATTTAAAATAGTTTCTCAGCAAATTCTTAGTTTGCTGGGATTTGACCAAAAGCTTATTCAATGATATGCCTTTTCCCTTTAAATATCATAATAATATATTCCCTGAGTAATCTGTGCTGACAGTTGCAAAGGTACCCACCAAAAAATATTCCTGCAACAAATAAACCTTCTTTTTTAAAACTTTTTTAAAAAATTTTTATTTCAGTATACTTAACATACAGTGTTACATTGGTTTCAGGTATACAATATATTCAATAGTTCTATATATTACTCAAGTACTCATCATGATAAGTGTAGTTTTTAAACTCCATTCCCTATTTCCTGCATCCCCCCCGCCTCCCTCCCTTTTAGTACCCTTCAGTTTGTTCTCTATAGTTAAGAGTCTGTTTCTTGGCATCTCACTCTCTTTTACCTTTGTTCATTTGTTTTGTTTCTTAAATTCCACATATCAGTGAAATCATATGGTGTTTGTCTTTTTCTGACTGACTTATTTGGCTTAGCATAATATTCCCTAGCTCTATCCACATTTTTGTCATTATAAATGACAAGATTTCATTCTTTTTTTGGATGAATAGTATTTTATTGTCTATATATACCACCTCTTTTTTATCCATTCATCTACTGATGGACACCTGAGCTGCTTCCATAATTTGGCTACTGTAAATAATGCTGCAATAAACATGCGGGTTCATATATCCATTCAAATTAGTGTTTTTGTATTCTTTGGATAGAAACCTAGTAGTGCAATAGCTGGATTGTAAGGTTGTTCTATTTTAATTTTTTTGAGGAACCTCCATACTGTATACCCTAGTAGCTACACCAGTTTGTATTCCCACCAACTGTGAACAAGCGTTGCTTTTTCTCCACATCCTCACCAACACCTGTTGTGTCTTGTGTTGTTGATTTTAGCCATTCTGACAGCTGTTGAGATGACAGCTCATAGCAGTTTTGATTTGTATTTCCCTGATGATGAGTGATATTGAGCATCTTTTCATGTGTCTGTTGGCCATCTGTATCTTTTTTGGAGAAATGTTTGTTCATGTCTTCTGCCCATTTTTATTTTTATTTTTTTTTAAATTTTATTTTTTTATAAACATATAATATATTTTTATCCCCAGGGGTACAGGTCTGTGAATCGCCAGGTTTACACACTTCACAGCACTCACCATAGCACATACCCTCCCCAATGTCCATAACCCCACCCCCCTCTCCCAACCCCTCTCCCCGCATCAACCCTCAGGTTGTTTTGTGAGATTAAGAGTCACTTATGGTTTGTCTCCCTCCCAATCCCATCTTGTTTCATTTACTCTTCTCCTACCCCCTTAAACCCCATGTTGCATCTCCTCTCCCTCATATCAGGGAGATCATATGATAGTTGTCTTTCTCCGATTGACTTATTTTGCTAAGCATGATACCCTCTAGTTCCATCCACGTCGTCGCAAATGGCAAGATTTCATTTCTTTTGATGGCTGCATAGTATTCCATTGTGTATATATACCACATCTTCTTTATCATTCGTCTGTTGATGGACATCTAGGTTCTTTCCATACTTTGGCTATTGTAGACATTGCTGCTATAAACATTCGGGTGCACGTGCCCCTTCGGATCACTACGTTTGTATCTTTAGGGTAAATACCCAGCAGTGCAATTGCTGGGTCATAGGGTAGTTCTATTTTCAACATTTTGAGGAACCTCCATGCTGTTTTCCAGAGTGGTTGCACGAGCTTGCATTCCCACCAACAGTGTAGGAGGGTTCCCCTTCCTCCACATCATCGCCAGCATCTGTCATTTCCTGACTTGTTAATTTTAGCCATTCTGACTGGTGTGAGGTGGTATCTCATTGTGGTTTTGATTTGTATTTCCCTGATGCCGAGTGATGTGGAGCACTTTTTCATGTGTCTGTTGGCCATCTGGATGTCTTCTTTGCAGATATGTCTGTTCATGTCCTCTGCCCATTTCTTGATTGGATTATTTGTTCTTTGGGTGTTGAGTTTGCTAAGTTCTTTATAGATTTTGGACACTAGCCCTTTATCTGATATGTCATTTGCAAATATCTTCTCCCATTCTGTCAGTTGTCTTTTGGTTTTGTTAACTGTTTCCTTTGCTGTGCAAAAGCTTTTGATCTTGATAAAATCCCAATAGTTCATTTTTGCCCTTGCTTCCCTTGCCTTTGGTGATGTTCCTAGGAAGATGTTGCTGCGGCTGAGGTCGAAGAGGTTGCTGCCTGTGTTCTCCTTGAGGATTTTGATGGATTCCTTTCTCACATTGAGATCCTTCATCCATTTTGAGTCTATTTTCGTGTGTGGTGTAAGGAAATGATCCAATTTCATTTTTCTGCATGTGGCTGTCCAATTTTCCCAACACCATTTGTTGAAGAGGCTGTCTTTTTTCCATTGGATATTCTTTCCTGCTTTGTCGAAGATTAGTTGACCATAGAGTTGAGGGTCTATTTCTGGGCTCTCTATTCTGTTCCATTGATCTATGTGTCTGTTTTTGTGCCAGTACCATGCTGTCTTGATGATGACAGCTTTGTAATAGAGCTTGAAGTCCGGAATTGTGATGCCACCAACTTTGGCTTTCTTTTTCAATATTGCTTTGGCTATTCGAGGTCTTTTCTGGTTCCATATAAATTTTAGGATTATTTGTTCCATTTCTTTGAAAAAAATGGATGGTACTTTGATAGGAATCGCATTAAATGTGTAGATTGCTTTAGGTAGCATAGACATTTTCACAATATTTATTCTTCCAATCCAGGAGCACGGAACATTTTTCCATTTCTTTGTGTCTTCCTCAATTTCTTTCATGAGTACTTTATAGTTTTCTGAGTATAGATTCTTAGTCTCTTTGGTTAGGTTTATTCCTAGGTATCTTATAGTTTGGGGTGCAATTGTAAATGGGATTGACTCCTTAATTTCTCTTTCTTCTGTCTTGTTGTTTGTGTAGAGAAATGCAACTGATTTCTGGGCATTGATTTTATATCCTGACACTTTACTGAATTCCTGTACAAGTTCTAGCAGTTTTGGAGTGGAGTCTTTTGGGTTTTCCACATATAGTATCATATCATCTGCAAAGACTGATAGTTTGACTTCTTCTTTGCCAATTTGGATGCCTTTAATTTCCTTTTGTTGTCTGATTGCTGAGCCTAGGACTTCTAGTACTATGTTGAATAGCAGTGGTGATAACGGACATCCCTGCTGTGTTCCTGACCTTAGCGGAAAAGCTTTCAGTTTTTCTCCATTGAGAATGATATTTGCGGTGGGTTTTTCATAGATGGCTTTGATAATATTGAGGTATGTGCCCTCTATCCCTACACTTTGAAGAGTTTTGATCAAGAAGGGATGCTGTACTTTGTCAAATGCTTTTTCAGCATCTATGGAGAGTATCATATGGTTCTTGTTCTTTCTTTTATTAATGTGTTGTATCACATTGATTGATTTGCGGATGTTGAACCAACCTTGCAGCCCTGGAATAAATCCCACTTGGTCGTGGTGAATAATCCTTTTAATGTACTGTTGAATCCTATTGGCTAGTATTTTGGCGAGAATTTTTGCATCTGTGTTCATCAAGGATATTGGTCTGTAGTTCTCTTTTTTGATGGGATCCTTGTCTGGTTTTGGGATCAAGGTGATGCTGGCCTCATAAAATGAGTTTGGAAGTTTTCCTTCCATTTCTATTTTTTGGAACAGTTTCAGGAGAATAGGAATTAGTTCTTCTTTAAATGTTTGGTAGAATTCCCCCGGGAAGCCGTCTGGCCCTGGGCTTTTGTTTGTTTGGAGATTTTTGATGACTGTTTCAATCTCCTTACTGGTTATGGGTCTGTTCAGGCTTTCTATTTCTTCCTGGTTCAGTTGTGGTAGTTTATATGTCTCTAGGAATGCATCCATTTCTTCCAGATTGTCAAATTTGTTGGCGTAGAGTTGCTCATAGTATGTTCTTATAATTGTCTGTATTTCTTTGGTGTTAGTTGTGATCTCTCCTCTTTCATTCATGATTTTATGTATTTGGGTCCTTTCTCTTTTCTTTTAGATAAGTCTGGCCAGGGGTTTATCGATCTTATTAATTCTTTCAAAGAACCAGCTCCTAGTTTCGTTGATTTGTTCTATTGTTTTTTTGGTTTCTATTTCATTGATTTCTGCTCTGATCTTTATGATTTCTCTTCTCCTGCTGGGTTGAGGGTTTCTTTCTTGTTCTTTCTCTAGCTCTTTTAGGTGTAGGGTTAGGTTGTGTACCTGAGACCTTTCTTGTTTCTTGAGAAAGTCTTGTACCGCTATATATTTTCCTCTCAGGACTGCCTTTGTCGTGTCCCACAGATTTTGAACTGTTGTGTTTTCATTATCATTTGTTTCCATGAATTTTTTCAACTCTTCTTTAATTTCCTGGTTGACCCATTCATTCTTTAGAAGGATGCTGTTTAGTCTCCATAATTGGGTTCTTTCCAAATTTCCTCTTGTGATTGAGTTCTAGTTTCAGAGCATTGTGGTCTGAAAATATGCAGGGAATGATTCCAATCTTTTGATAACAGTTGAGACCTGATTTAGGACCAAGAATATGATCTATTCTGGAGAATGTTCCATGTGCACTAGAGAAGAATGTGTATTCTGCTGCTTTGGGATGAAATGTTCTGAATAGATCTGTGATGTCCATCTGGTCCAGTGTGTCATTTAAGGCCTTTATTTCCTTGTTGATCTTTTGCTTGGATGATCTGTCCATTTCAGTGAGGGGAGTGTTAAAGTCCCCTACTATTATTGTATTATTGTCGATGTGTTTCTTTGATTTTGTTATTAATTGGTTTATATAGTTGGCTGCTCCCACGTTAGGGGCATAGATATTTAAAATTGTTAGATCTTCTTGTTGGACAGTTCCTTTGAGTATGATATAGTGTCCTTCCTCATCTCTTATTATAGTCTTTGGCTTAAAATCTAATTGATCTGATATAAGGATTGCCACTCCTGCTTTCTTCTGATGTCCATTAGCATGGTAAATTCTTTTCCACCCCCTCACTTTAAACCTGGAGGTGTCTTCGGGTTTAAGATGAGTTTCTTGTAGGCAACATATAGATGGGTTTTGTTTTTTTATCGATTCTGATACCCTGTGTCTTTTGATTGGGGCATTTAGCCCATTAACATTCAGGGTAACTATTGAGAGATATGAATTTAGTGCCATTGTATTGCCTGTAAGGTGACTGTTATTGTATATTGTCTCTGTTTCTTTCTGATCTACTGCTTTTAGGGTCTCTCTTTGCTTAGAGGACCCCTTTCAATATTTCCTGTAGAGCTGGTTTGGTGTTTGCAAATTCTTTCAGTTTTTGTTTGTCCTGGAAGCTTTTAATCTCTCCTTCTATTTTCAATGATAGCCTAGCTGGATATAGTATTCTTGGCTGCATGTTTTTCTCGTTTAGTACTCTGAATATATCATGCCAGCTCTTTCTGGCCTGCCAGGTCTCTGTGGATAAGTCTGCTGCCAATCTAATATTTTTACCATTGTACGTTACAGACTTCTTTTCCTGGGCTGCTTTCAGGATCTTCTCTTTGTCACTAAGACTTGTAAATTTTACTATTAGGTGACGGGGTGTGGACCTATTCTTATTGATTTTGAGGGGGGTTCTCTGAACCTCCTGGATTTTGATGCTTGTTCCCTTTGCCATATTGGGGAAATTCTCTCCAATAATTCTCTCCAATATACCTTCTGCTCCCCTCTCTGTTTCCTCTTCTTCTGGAATCACAATTATTCTAATGTTGTTTCATCTTATGGTGTCACTTATCTCTCGAATTCTCCCCTCATGGTCCAGTAGCTGTTTGTCCCTCTTTTGCTCAGCTTCTTTATTCTCTGTCATTTGGTCTTCTATATCGCTAATTCTTTCTTCTGCCTCATTTATCCTAGCAGTGAGAGCCTCCATTTTTGATTGCACCTCATTAATAGCTTTTTTGATTTCAACTTGGTTAGATTTTAGTTCTTTTATTTCTCCAGAAAGGGCTTTTATATCTCCCGAGAGGGTTTCTCTAATATCTTCCATGCCTTTTTTGAGCCCGGCTTGAACCTTGAGAATCGTCATTCTGAACTCTAGATCTGACATATTACCAATGTCTGTATTGATTAGGTCCCTAGCCTTTGGTACTGCCTCTTGTTCTTTTTTTTGTGGTGATTTTTTCCGCCTTGTCATTTTGTCCAGATAAGAGTATATGAAGGAGCAAGTAAAATACCAAAAGGGTGGCAACAACCCCAGGAAAATATGCTTTAGCCAAATCAGAAGAGATCCCAAATCGTGAGGGGGAGAAAGGGGATAAAAAGAGGTTCAGAAAGAAAAAAAAAAAACAATAAAAAAAGAAAACCAATAAAGAAAAAATATAAAAAGGAAAAAATATATATATATATATTAGATAAACTAGTTAAAAAACGTTAAAAAAGAAAATGGTAAAAGTTAAAAAAAATTTAGCAGAAGAAGAGAAAAAAAAATTGAAAAAGAAAAAAAAATTAAATTAACTGCAAGGCTAAAGAATCATGGGGAGAAAGCCATGAGTTCCGTGCTTTGCTTTCTCCTCCTCTGGAATTCCGCTGCTCTCCTTGGTATTGAAACTACACTGCTTGGTAGGTGAACTTGGTCCTGGCTGGGTTTCTTGTTGATCTTCTGGGGCAGGGCCTGTTGTAGTGATTCTCAAGTGTCTTTGCCCCAGGCGGAGTTGCACCGCCCTTACTGGGGCCGGGCTGAGTAATCTGCTCGGGTTTGCAGGGTTTGCTTTCAGGAGCTTTTGTTCCCTGAGCGCTTTCTGTAGAGTTCCGGAGGGCGGGAATGAAGATGGCAGCCTCCCAGTCTCCGGCCAGGAGGAGCCGAGAGCCCGGGGCCCCACTCGTCAGTGCGCCCTCAGAGAACAGCGCCCAATTATTCCCGTCACCCTGCCTCCGGCCGTGCTCCGAGCTGACCGAGCATGCAACTGGTTCAAGGTAACGCCGAGCTGAGCGCTTATTCCTCGGCTCTGTCTCTGTAGCCGGCTTCCCCGTTCTAATACCTGTAAGCTCTGCGACACTCAGACACCCCTGATCCTTCTGTTACCCTGCGGGACCTGAGGCCGCGCTGACCCCGTCTGGTCTTCACCCCGGTTAAGCCTCTGGAGCGATGTCCCTCAGCGGAACAGACTTTTAAAAGTCCTGATTTTTTGCTCCGTTGCTCCGCCGCTTGCCGGGAGCCGGCCCCTCCCCCCGCGGTCTATCTTCCCGGCACTTTGGATTCACTTCTCCGCCAGTCCTACCTTTCAGAAAGTGGTTGATTTTCTGTTTCTAGAGTTGTTGTTCTTCTTCTCTTCGATCTCCCGTTGGATTTGTAGGTGTTTGCAATCTTTAGATAAGCTATTTAGCTGATCTCCCGCGACCTGAAGTAGTCTCAGCCTACTACTTCTCCGCCATCTTGACTCCTCTCCTTCTGTCCATGTTTAAATTGGATTATTCATTTTGGGGGTGTTGAGTTTTACAAGCTCGTTAGAGATTTTGGGTACTAACCCTTTATTGGATATGTCATTTGCAAATATCTCCCATTTAGTAAGTTGTCTTACAGTTTTGTTGACTGTTTCCTTTCCATGCAGAAACTTTTATTTTGATGTAGTCCCAATAGTTTAATTTTGTTTTTGTTTCCCTTGCCTCAGGAATAGAGAAAAATATTGCTATAGCCATATGAGAGACATTACTGCTCATCCTCTCTTCCAAGATTTTTATGGTTTCAGGTCTCATATTTAGGTCTTTAATCAATTTTGATTTTATTTTTATGTATAGTGTAAGAAAGTGGTCCAGTTTCATTCTTTTGCATGTAGCCATTTAATTTTCCCAAAAACATTTGTTGAAAGGACTTTATTTTTCCCCATTGCATATTCCTACCTCTTTTGTCAAAGATTAATTGATCATATACTCATGGATTTGTTTGTAGGCTTTCTATCCTGTTCCATTGATCTATGTGTCTATTTTTTGTGCCAGTACCATACTGTTTTGACTACTATAACTTTGTAATATGACTTAAAATCTGTGATGGTAATACCTCCAGCTTTTTCTTTTTCAAGATTGTTTTGGCTATTTGGGGTCTTTTGTGGGTTCAAACAAATTTTAGGATTATTTGTTGTAGTTCAGTGAAAAATTTTGTTGGTATTTTGATAGGGATTTCTAAATCTGTAGATTGATTTGGGCATTATGGACATTTTAACAATATTTGTGCTTCCAATCCATGAGCATGGAATACCTTTTCACTTGTGTCATCTTCAATAAACTTTCAAAACGAGCTGTGAACAAGTAGCAATACTGAACAATACTGTTGGGTTTATTTTACATTAATAAATATTTCCCTCTAGTATTACTCACATCAAGTATAATACAAGAAATAGTGTAGATATTCTAGAAGGACAAATAATCAGTTTCTCTCTTGAGGTAGATTAAAAAGACTTGAAATCTTCTTTGAGCCATTTTCTAAGGTGGTAAAAGAGACTTATAAGCAGTTGTTACAGATTGAATAGATTTGTAAAGTCCTCAAGTGTAGGTCCCTTTCTCAGAAACAATGGTGAAGGTTACAGAATCATGGAGAGCTGTTAGGGTCATCAGTCCCTTCTAAGCAGGTCCAGGTGTAGGGCAATATTTTTAAGTTCCATTTCATGTATTTATACAAAGATAGAATGTTGTGAGTTTTCATTTTAGATACAGAATATTGATGTGAACACCACTAGTTTTTACCATATTTGTTTCTTTTTCCTGTTTATCTAATTTGGGCCTGGTAGTCATCTAACTTGATAACCAGGACAACTTTTGTTCTGACATGAGAGGGATCCCACACAGCTCTGATGGTGTCACTCTACTTAGGTTTTTATTAAGCAGCTTCTATTTTCCAGGCATTATCTAGGTAGGTACTGGCACAGAGGGTTTTGATTGCTTTTGTACAATCTTCTTGGGAAGACAGACACTGCACAAGACATTATACACTTGATATACTACTACCAGGGGTAGTGTTAGCCACACTGGTGGGGGAAAAGAGAGGGGAACTTTCAAGAAGAGGAAATTGCATATGTAAAGACCATGACATTAGGAGAGCTGGACTGGGGTGTGGTAATCAAAGGCAAAAAATAGCAAGAAACAAATATGAAGATGAGCATGGCCCAAACTGCCCAGGGCTTTACAAGCCACTTTAAGGAATTATAATTTTACTCATCTGTGAGAGGGAAGCCATTGAAGGAGTCCAGCCAGGGGAGCAGTATGCAGAGATCAACATTTTTAAGAAGTCATCTTTTTTTTTTTAAAGATTTTATTTATGTATTTGAGAGAGAGATATATCACAAGTAGGCAGAGAGGCAGGCAGAGAGAGAGAGGGGGAAGTAGGCTCCCTGCTGAGCAGAGAGCCTGATGCGGGGCTTGATCTCAAGACCCTGAGACCATGACCTGAGCTGAAGGCAGAGGCTTACCTTCAGGTAAGCTGAGCCACCCAGGTGCCCCAAGAAGTCACCTTTGTTTTTATGTGGAGAATAAATTGGAGAGGGGGCAAAAGTAGAAGTGGAGGACCAGTTAGACTGTTATATTCATCCAGGTGAAAGATGGCATTGACTTGTGCTAAAGTTGATTCAGCAAAGATTAGAGAAATATGAAGATTCAAGAAATGTTTAGGAATTTGGTTCTAGATTGGATATAGATGGTGAGGGAGAGAGAAAAGTCAAGGATGGACACTAAGTATTGGGTTTAAAGAACTAGGTGGATGATAGTGGAATTAATCTGATATAGAAACAATTGGGACAGATAAATGTTTGATTTTTGCATGGTCCGCTGAAAGTTTGTGATATTTCCACAGGGAGATGTCCTCAGGCAGTTGCAGGGTATGAACTCATGGATATGAGCTCAGGGAAGAGGTCTAGGGTAGAAGTGAAGATTTAGGTCATATAGGCTCTCACAGTGATATAGAAATAGATGACATCATCTAGAGAAAACTGTGAAGAGTGAGGTGAGAAGAAGTTTAGAAGACAGCCACAGTTGATGCCAGAATTCTCCTGTGGTTCCAGCAGCATACAGCATGCAAACCTAAATATTCATTTTGGCATTCAAACCTACCCATCTTCTTGTCCTCATCTACTGGTTTTTCAGTTTCAAAGTCTATTACTATTTTTCAGCTTACCTGGTATTCTAAACACACCTAACTCTGTGCTATTCTTCATGTTGTTTCTCAACCTGAATTTCCTTTCTTTTTCTCTGTGTATTGAAATCTTCTTTGTCTTTCCAGGCTCCAAACAAGTGTCATTTCCTCCTTGAAATCTTTCCTGACCCCAGAGTAGATCTCCACTAAATATGGAATGAATAATTGAATGAACAGGGTATAGTAAATGCATTAATTTAATTCATTGAAGAAGGAAGCTAACATTTATTCAACACCTAATATGTGTTATGAACTGTCTTGAGCCCTTTAACTACAGTCTTGTTTGATCCTCACACCACCTTATATTCTAGCTGCTCCTATTTTACCCAGAAAGGAAAATGACTATGGATGTTTTCACAATATCACACTGTCTTTTAAGAAGTTGAGTTAGTCTCATTTGCATAAGTATCAAAACACATCTGAGTCAAAAAATAATCCTGAGCTCACTGGGTTACTAAAAAATTAATGCCCCTTACTTTTCTCCTCCCTCAGGCAGAATTTTATCCTATTACATTTTAATGATAGTAATTACTTCATTCTCATTGATGCTTTCTTCATCCTGCTAACAGGTTCAACTTCACTCTCAGATTAAATCTCCTAATTTAGTAAATGCTCTGTTGTTTTTCATGCCCAATGACCAATTCAACTCAATTTAGTAAATTATGAAGCACCTACTAAACACAAGGTACTCTGCTAGATGATAGGAAGATGGGTAATAAAAGATATCTTCTTCCCAGGGTTCTGAAATCTACAAGAAAGTTAATTCCAAAAAATAAATGTATGCAAGGAAAAATAGTCATTTGTTTATTCAGAAAATATTATTTGTCACTTTGTGTGTGCCAGATGTTGTGGTAGCTTCTAGAGCTACAAAGATAAATACAACACATTCCTTGCCTCGAACAAGGCTTGTCTGCAAGGAAAAGTGAGATGAGAACACAAAGTAGCAACATTTCAGAGTAACATCCCTGACTCACTAAACTTCTGAAGTTGGATGTAAGTAAAGATCTAGATAGAATAATGAAGATGATTTTGTTTTGTGTTACTGATTTTTCCCCCCAGCTATACAGGAGAATGTAGGGAATATGTTGGAATGAGCTGGAGGAATTATGTAGGAATAAGAACACAGCTTGTAGGAATAAGGATGTAGAAAATATAAGTTCCGTAAAGAGAGATTGTCATCTATGACAATGTTTTTCAAACTTTAATGTGAAAAAATTCACTTAGGGATTTTGCTAAAATGAAGATTCTGATGCCATATGTTTGGGGCAGGACTCAAGAATCTGTATTTTATTTTTTTAAATTTATTTATCTGAGAGAGAAAGAGAGAGACAAAGAGAGAAAATGAGCAAGAGAATGGCAGAGGGAGAAGCAGGGGAAGCAGACTCGCTGCTGACAGGGAGCCCAACACAGAGCTTGATCCCAGGACCCTGGGGATCATGATCTGAGCAGAAGGCAGATACTCAACTGACTGAGCCCCCTAGGTGCCCCTCAGGAATCTGTATTTAACAAGCTCCCTGGTCTGAGGTTATACTTGGCGTAACAAAGACCTAGTATATGCGACTTTTGTGGTTGGCTTAGTCTTTAAGAACTATTACTGATTCTTTGAATTAAAAAATTAAGGACTATTTTAGACAAAATTTCCTTACATGATAAATAATAAATCATATTAATATTTCTTGTCTTTAGAAGTTTGTTCAATTCAAAGGGGAGGGAAAACTTCATGGAGTAGATTTAAAACCATACACACAAAAAGAGGGCTAATGTAGTGAATGAACATTATCTATGAAATAATAACAGAAATGTTATCATAAATTAAAAAGACCCCTCAGGGTGCCTGGGTGGCTCAGTGGGTTAAAACCTCTGCTTTCAGCTCAGGTCATGATCCCAGAGTCCTGGGATCGAGCCCCCCATTGGGCTCTCTGCTCAGCAGGGAGCCTGCTTCCTCCTCTCTCTCTCTCTGCCTGCCTCTCTGCCTACTTGTGATCTCTGTCTGTCAAATGAATAAATAAAATCTTTAAAAAAAAAAGACTCCTCATAACTGATCTTCATTTTCCATAGTTTCTAACATTTTTTTGTCCATGCATACTAAGTACTATTTACATAGTTTTAATTATAACATAGGATAAAATGTTATCTTCCTTTCATGTATACTTTGAGTGAACTCATATCATGTAGATCAAATTTATGAATTTGTCAAAGGCTTTGGTTTTGTGAAAAGATCTAACCAAATCCATAAAGAGTACAATTGAATTGCATTTGGTAGACAAGGTATGTTCAACTTGTTAGCTATTCTAGCAAGCACAATCTCCCAAAAGAAATAATTCTTTTCTTGCCTGGTATTTACCAGATGTTTATTTCTACATGTTAAGTCTATGTTTGAAACTCACATCAATCAGAGAGGAAAATAGTAGATGATCCACATATTTTACTCTTTTGTTGTTTTTCTTAATCTGTCATTTACTAAACTATAGAAGATAAGCAATCTTCCTAATTTAAGCCTTAGTTCAAAAACCATGCTCTCGGGGGAGGGCTTTGGGTGAACTAAATGTGTGAAGGACTCATTACTGCAGTGACTGCAGTGCAGTCAGTACAAGGAGTTGGAGAGATTAGGATAAAAATGAGTATTTTGTAGTATTAATTTTTCAAAGACTGAAAAGTTGGCATTTGAAATTCTAAAGACACATTCTGGTATCAATGTTCAGAGTATGGGTTCTGGAGTCTTCTTTAAATCGCTATGTGAATTTGCACAATTAATTCTATCTACCTCAATTCCTATATCAACAAAATGGAGAAGTAATGTTACATACTTCATTTCGTCCTTATGAGTTTTAGGTGAAATAATTCATGTAAGAGAGTTTAAAATAATATTTGGCTCTTAGTAAATGATAAATATTTTATTATTACTACTATATGTAATGTAATTTTAACTACTGTGTCTTTCTTGAAAGTCTCTACTCAATTGGCTTCTTTAACAACAAAGATTTCTGTGCCTTTCTCAACCCTTGAGACCATTTTCCCCCCAATTTCCTTTAGGGAATTCCTCATAAATGTTAGTTTTTCCTAGGGTTCTCTCTTTGGCCCATCTTTCTTATCTACTACATACTATCACTTTAATTATCAGTTATACCCTAATGAAACCCAAATCTATAACTTTGAGCCCTGATTTCTCTTGCAAGCTTTTGTTTTAATATGTATCCAAATGCCTTCCTAAAATCTTTACTGGTGTGTTTCAGCCAACATATCATTGACTGAAATTTTTCATCTTTGTCTGCATCTACATCTTTACCAGAACTGATTTGTGGATAATGCCTAACCCGTTCTTTGACTTTGGGGTTGGCCACATGCTATGTCTTGTTTTGACCACTGATTTATGGGTGGAAGGAATAGAATGAGAGTTCTGAGCTCAAGCCTTAAGAGACTTTGTCTATTTTTACCTGCTCTCTCCCACCTCTGTTATCCTCGGACACACACAAAAAATACCATGGCTAGCCTGCTGGTTCAAGAAGAATGAATGAAAAATGGAGTAGAGAATCCCCATCTAATCCAAGACCTATAATGAGAAGCAGACCCATCCATCACAGTATTTTAAAGCAAAGTTGCCCTGTTGAACCTGTTAGCCTATAGATACATGAGTGATAATAAGTCATTGGTTTTTTTTACTTATTCTACAAATAAGTTTTGGAGTTGTTCTGCATAAGTAGCTAGTCAATATGACATTTTACAGGCAACTCAAATTTGGCTTGCCTGAAATTAAACTCTTTTTCTACCACTCACCATAAATCTGTTCTTTTGTCCCATATTTCCTTTGTTGGTTGGTGGCCTTTCCACTCATTTTGTCACTCATCCAGACATCAGAATATCATTCTTGATTTTAACCTCTCCCTTACCCTCTGCCTCTCTTTTCTCCACATTCTGTCAGTTTCATTTCCTAACTAGTTCTAAAACCCATTTTTCATCCCTGTACTCAATGTTGTTGCCTATGTTTAGGGTCTAATCCTTTTTCACTTGGACTATTGCATTGGAGCCCCAGTGAGTCTTCCTACCCTTGTTCTCACTGGTCTCTGATCCCCGCCCCTCCCCTCCACCAGTGGTAACCAGAGTGATATAAAATTAGCCATGTCATGTTGCTGTTTCAAATATTTCACCAGCCCTCACCATGCATAGGAGGAGTCCAAATTCCTTAGCATGACTCCAAACTTCCTCACCTGGTTATCCTCTACGTATTCAAATTCGTTTCTCACTTCTTTCATTTTATACACTGCATCTATCAATTTAAAACTATGTAAATCCCAAACATATCATGGGACTTCCCACCTGTATGATCTTGTAAATTATGGGACCCCTGGAACATCTTCCCATCTTTTCTCAATATGATAAACTCACCTTCATTCTTTAAAATTCACCTTTAGGCATTACCCCTCTTTGAAGCCTTGCTGGTTGCCTCAATCATTTCTTCTGTTACTTGACAGTGTTTGTGTTACTAAACTTATCACTTTGAATAATGATTATGTTTGTCTGACTCTTCCATAAAATCTGACTACCATGTCGGCATGGATGGTGCCCATGATTTCTGGTTCTTAGCACAAAGCTTGATGTATAATATAATAAAGAGTCAATATGTACTCTCTCGGCCAAATTAATGTTGTGAGAATGATGTAATTTTGTTTAGCAGTGTCCTGGTGGAGATGGGGAAGTCTCACAAACTCAATCAGGCAGCTCCCAATGACAGCCAGAGCCGGAAGATTACCCTTCCTATTTTCAGAAGCTGTGTGGAGTCAGATGGTCATGTATCCTGAGCAGGCTTCTGGAAGAGGGCAGGGTATGGGGAATCCAGAGAGAAGCAGGAGGATGGGTGGTGATGGATGTGATCTCTTTCTGTTATTCCCGTGCTTTGAAAACCCAAATTGTACTCCTGAAACCATGAATGTAATTGGATTTTTGGGTGTTCACAACCAAGGAACTGATTTCTGTGTGCTCTACAAGAATGAAACTTACTAATGTGTTACTCCCAAATGAAGGGGTTGAGACAGAAGAAACCCTGCAGAAGTAAAGTTGGAAGTTATAGGAATTTGGGGGAGTGAGTTTTTGATGAGCATGCTGTGAAAGAGGTGCCAGGTCTAGGAAACTGAAATCTCTGAGGTGTAAAAATTCTCATCTTGATTACAATGTTTTCTCATAAAGTTTATGGAAAGTTAAGAAATTTCAAAGTGCCTAGCACAGGGAATATCATTTAGTATAGTAAAAGTAAGGTTTCTTCCTTCTGAGATTCTTCGTTAGGAAGAAAGAGAAAGAAAAATACTTTCCCTGTTGACCTACCTTAATATAAACCTAATTAACACAGTTAATGTTTTTTATGGCTTAATTTCAGTTAAGAAGAAAATACCATATTTATAGAGTTACATATTAAATATCCCAATAATAAAAACTGACAATTGACAATGAAATATCTAACCAGTTCTTGAAAGTAAAAATAAAGAATAATCCTATTGTTGAAATGCTTGTTGACAGATGTGTACTCTTCCTCATTGCCTCCTGGCCCACATTTTATCCCAGTCCTTCCTATGGCAACCAACTTTGTGCTGGTGTGACCTCCCCTCAGCCAGACTATATACCTTCAACCTTCTGCCATGAGGTTTTCTGACCCTGTTGCCTGGGAATCCACCCAGTATTTCTGAAATGGGCAACCTGAAAGTGCAAGGGAGTTAGCATCCCATGGGCAACACCTGACCTACAGGGAATGGGAGCCAGGGAAAAGATGTTCCCTCTTTGTCCTTGAGATGTTCAACTCTGAGTCATGGTCTACATGGCTTCTCAGAAGGTCTCAGTAGGACTGATCCAGCAGGTGCACACAGCAGTGACTGAGTCAGGTGGAACACTTACACTGGTTTTCTCCTTTTCCTGTTGCACTCTCTGCTATTCTCCATTCCTATTGCCCAAATCATGTCCTGAAATGACTCCCTGTATATGGACCTGTCTCAAGATATGCTTTACCTGAGAAATCCAAGGCTAAGATAACAAGCTGTATTGGACTCATAGTAAGAAGTATCTTAGACTCTCTCAGAGTCATGTCTATGGGCCTTCAGCCACTAGCCCATGGGAAGACAGTTGCCAACACCATCAGAACTTCTTCAGCTAGAATGACTCCATGGCACCCACCATACTGTGAGATGGACGAATCTGATCCGTGGACCCTGCTTCTTTTCTTTTTCACTGGACTCAGAATGGATTCCACGTCACAGGGCAAGGGACCTGGCTTCCCCAACAATGTCAAAAGGGAGGAAATAATGTAAACTGGAAGAACAGAAGAGTTGATTCTCTATGGGAAAACTGTCCAAAGGGAAACAGGAGATGAGGATGGGGAGCCATCAGATCAATTCCTCTTCCTCCTTCCTTTTCATGGGTGGTACAGAAGCATAGTTTTCTATGCATCTTGTTTGGAGATGTTCATAGAGCTGAGAGACCAGCTCTGTCTCTTTGTGACTTGTGAAGCAATAGCTGGCATGGTAATACATCACCTTATATTTACTTCCCATCTTTCTCTGCCTCTCTTACTGTTTGGAGTTTACATTTCTCAATGCTTAAAACTTGTCTCAAGTTTATTTTCTAGGATACTTGGACTAAGACACATGTCATTGAAGGCTTTTGCTAGGTTCCTGATAATACGGAATAACTGGGGGAAGTAGAACTCAATTTTGAAAGAGGATATACAACAGGACATAGGCTTTGGAAAGATCTCAGGATCACTTTTTCTATTTACAGCTCAACAGAGAAGACATTAGTTCCTTTGATATGGGGTCCATAAAAACATAGTTAACAGCTATAACCACCTCAACTTTGGATGGAGAAGGAAGTTCAACCCATGCATTTCCATTCCCATGGTGCCTCATTCCTCCCTTAAACAAGGTAAGAAGGATATATGCTTTGTCTGGTTTTTGTTTCAGCCTTTACCTGTTATTACCAAGAGTGTGCAAAATGCTTTGAAAATGAAAAAAGTATTTTCTGATTATGAAGAAAAGCATGTGTAGTATCAAGAACTTGGAAAATTCAGAAATTTGTCAAGAAGTAAACAAAAATCCCCTATGGTTTTCCCACCCATAAATAACCATTTAAGTTTTGTGCATTTCTTTCTTCACTTTAAAATACGTATGCATGCTTTTATGTATGCACACACAGGCTCACATATGTAATTTTCCTTCTGGAAATTTCTTCATTCATTGAAACTCTCCTTGGCCCTCAAGATAAGCTTACTTGGAACCTGTTTTATAAAGCCTTTTCTGATTTTTCATGTCATATATTCTTCTCAGACATACCATGTTTGGTTTGTATTATATTTATTTTTGTTCATAGATCTATGTTTTCCCAAACTAGATTATAAATTTTTAGACTAGAGGACAGAGGCCATATATGATTCCTGTTTGAAATCTCACAATACCTGACAAGTATTGAATTAATATTCGATAAATGAACAAGTATACAATTCTTCTTATAGTTTTTTCAACATCTTTGTCACAGAATTATTTCTTACATATGATTATCATTTTATAAAATGTTTTTCTCATTTATGAATTCCTCGTATGAGTGATTCATTTCACCAATTAGATTGTGAAATTTCCAAAGGCAAGGAAATTTGCTTATGTTTCTTTTGTCATACTTATCACATTATTGAATACAGAGCAGATATCCAGCAAAACTTTTTTGAGTTTACCACTAGCCATCAAATGCTGCATATTTATACACCAAATAGACTGAAAGCAAATCAACTCTAGGTTTAGAAAATGATTGGAATATATATCTATGATGTTCCATGGCAAATAAAGAGAGTTTGTCCAGATGTCTAATGACAGATAAATGGATAAAGATGTGGTATATATATACACAATGAAATATTACTTTGCCATAAAAAATGAAATCTTACTATTTGCAATGGCATGGGTGGAACTAGAGAGTATTAGGCTAAGTGAAATAAGTCAATCAGAGAAAGACAATTATCATATGATTTCATTCATATGTGGAATTTAAGAAACAACAGATGAACATGGGGGAGTGAAGAAAAAACAAAATAAGATAAATTCAGAGAGGGAGAAAAACCATAAGAGACTCTTAACTATAGGAAACAAACTGAGGGTTGCTGGAGGGGAGGTGGGTGGGGGATGGGGTAACTAGGTGATGGGATTAAAGATGGCACTTGATGTAATGAGCACTGGGTGTTATATGCAACTGATGAATCACTAAACTCTGTCTCTGAAACTAACAATATAATATATGTTAATTGATTTTAAATAATTTTTTTTTGAAAAGAGGACTTGTCTATGATTATCTGGTTATAGCTTATTTTTGGTGATCACTCACTCTGGTAAAAAGAACCAAATGTGTCTTTATAGACATTCAGTAGCTCCAGAGAAGTCATCTTTTAAAAAAAAATTTAATTTTATTTCTTCAGTGATCCAAAATTCATTGTCTATATACCACACCCAGTGCTCCATGCAATACGTGCCCTTCTTAATACTCACTGCCAGGCTCACCCATCCCTCCACCTCCTCCCCTCTAAAACCCTAGGTTTGTTTTTCAGAGTCCACAGTCTCTTATGGTTCATCTCTCCCTTCAATTTCCCCCAACTCAATTTTCCTTTCCTTCTCCTAATGTCCTCCGTGTTATTTCTTAGGTTCCACAAGTAAGAGAAACCACACAATAATTGACTTTCTCTGCGTTATTTCACTCAGCATAAACTCCTCCAGTCCCATCCAACTACATTGACTTTATCCATAATGAGATAAAGCATGGCGAAATAAATTTTGGAATGAGTACCACCTTTCTCCTCCTGAGTAGCATGAACATTTTTCAGGACATCCCCAGGAGAGCTTTGGGTTAATTAGGTTCCAGTTGCAGCTTGTCCATTGACCTCATGTGTAACCTTAGATAAGTCACTAAATCTCTTTAAGCCTCAGTTTTCTTCTCTATAATGGGGATAACAATGCTTTCTATTTTATATGATTATTGGAAGATAAAGACTAAGGTAAAGGTAGCTCATGGAAAAGATTTAACAAGGTGCCAGCCTGCCACTATTGTTTAATAAATACTAGCATTTAAAAATAAATAAAAAAATAAATAAAATCATTTATTACCTTTGCTACTTTTTTCTCAAGCTGTTAAAAAAATAAATTGGTTTTCATTAATATTAAATTGTTTTTTCTTATTAAAGTCAGTATACATTTCTTTTTCCTCTTTTCCCCTGTTTCAGTCCTATTTATACTTTTGCAGTAGGAGAGTAATGACAACCACTCTCACCAGAGTTCTTAAGGTTGAAGAGGCTGCTGTCCCCTCCCCGATACAAATCCTCCTTAAGTGGGGCAAATATTAATTACTGACATTAGAAATAGAAGGCCTTTGAAGTAGACAGAAGCACATGTGAGGTCTGTCAGCAACACACAGTTCTTTCTTTTGAGGAAATGTGTGTAAGTGACAAGCATCATAAAATCATTAATTGTTCTGATGTGGGCTAGGCTCACAGCTTCTGAGCGTAAGACTATTTGTCTTAAAACCAGCAAACCATTAAAAAAAAACAAAACTTGGCAAAGCAGCTTGATTAAATGGTACTACATAAAGACACGTGGAAGTTAGATTTCATTAATAATTATTATAAATAATAATAAGAGCGATGCAACTCACCCTTGATCATTTTCCCTGAGGGGGAAAAAAAGAGAAATTGAGAACAAATTATACAAAAACAAAGTAACTTTTGGGTCTGCAAGCACTTCCATTTAGTTAATAACAGCAAATTAGACAAGCTAATAAATGCAGTATTATAAAGACAAGAGAATGCATACTGACTTTGATAAGAGAAAACGCTCAATGTAATACTAATGAATCCTGACTTCTTTCTTTTTTTGACAGTCTGAGAAACTCTTGTCTCTGTGCTGCAGTGAAGCTCATTGATTCTGTCTTCAAAGACTTTGAAAAAAAATGTAAAAGTCTTTTTTGCCTTGTGGAGAAGACAATGCAGAGGACTATTAGGAAATTTTTTACCTACTTGATTCATGTTCTTTTAAAAAGAGGTATATGATAGCTCTCACTTCCCACTCCCTTAACAAATAATTGGCTGACCCTATTTTTCTTTTCTTTAATCTACTTACCTCTGCAGAGCATTCCAGAATTTGTTTGATTGGAAAGATCTTTTCACTCAAGGGATTTAATTAAAGAAAGAACAATGCTCACAGTCAGCAATGCAGGAGCAGATGATTCATAATATAGCCTCAATATGAATATGAGTGTCCAGAAACCCTCATTGTAGGACTTGGGGGTTCTTCTTACCATTGTCTGAGAGAGATGTAGATGAGTCAAGCTGATGCTCAACTATTAGGTTTATACCAGAAGCCCGATGTGTTGTCTCATCACTTGATGTGTTTCCCAGGAAACAAGTCATGTGCCTGGAGAGATAAACACACCACTTCTCTGAATGAAGAGATACTTTTAATCATTTGTCTTATGGCAATTTCTATCTTCATTCTTTCACAGTGTCTCTCAAGCAGTGATGGTGTCATGGCTCATGATGAAAGATAGAGTTCTTTTCTCATTTCTATTCCCTCCCTTTACCCTCTAGGTACCCTTGAGTATTTGCCAAACTATCATTTCTCTAAAGAAATGCTGCTCAAACTTTGGCATCCAGCAGAATCCTCTAGTGAGCTTTTTCAAAACAGACATGGGGAGATCCTTCTCACCCTTGCTGAGTCAGGAGTTGGGAGTATGCATGTGGTTTGGCTGGGGGGTGGGTAAAAAGTTCTTATAGGTTATTCCTATCTATACTAAACATGAAAAACCTCTTTTGTAAACCCTGGTTCATGCCAATGCACAAACTCAGGAATTTCAGCTGTGGCTACATATTAAAATCACCTGGAGTCATGAAAACACTACTACTGGATTCTACCTCCAGACATTCTGATTTAATTGAGAACTGGGCTTTGAGAGTTTAAAAAACTCCCCCAGGTGATTCCAGTATTCAGCCAAAGTTGTAGACTTCTTCTCTAGCTACATACCCAGCCTAGGCGAGAGAAACATTCTGAGCATTCAAAGTGCTATATTTTATCTGAATACCTACTAGCGTTAATTTTTTCTTCCTTTTCATTAATAGCTCCCTTGATAGGACTGTGATACTGGGAGTGCTACATGTAACACTGCTATACATAAAGGATAACCTGTATTTATTTGTTATTTATTCAATTATTCACACATTCATCGAGTATATATTCTATTCTGTGTCATACTCTGTTCTAGGGTTTGCGGCAGTGGACAAGAAATACACAGTTCACTGTTTTTGTAGTGATTAACAGACAGAAATAGCTGGACCCAGGACTCCTGGGTGGCTCAGCTGGTTAAGCGTCTGGGATCAAGGCCCACATCAGTCTCCTTGCTCATCTGGGAGCCTGCTTCTCCCTTTCCCCCTGCCAGCCCTCCCCCTGCTTGTGCTCTCTCTCTTTCTCTCTCTCTCTCTCTGTCAACTAACTAAATAAAATCTTTTTAAAAAAGAAAGAAACAGCTGGACCCAGTATTTCAAGTTTTCCTCATCAGTTGGCTGCTGGGTTTGTTTATGCCCTCTTCTTATGACCTTCTTTTTCATATCCCAGATGCTCTTTTTTTTTTTTTAAACCAAAACTGTTTCCCTGAAAGAATCACATTTTCCCATACTTCTGGGTCTTGTCCCTGTTGTGTGCTCTCTGCTTGAATGTCCCTTCCTCTTCCTCTCTAGCTAGCTAGTTTCTATCCATGTTGGCTATCATATTTCTCATAAGTCTTCTTGGACTGGGGTAGATGTCTCACCTTCATTCCCCACGGTCCCTTACATTGAGTAGGATTGGTCAAATAGGAAATCTATTATACAAAGGGAGGAAAATGTACTGCATTTGATGTAAAAATTGAGTATGTTAAGTGACTTCTTGGTGGGCATTTGTAAAAACAAAGATGATGAGGGTAAGATTATTGTGTGCTTGCAGCTTTGTGGCCATGCACATCAGATGAGTTAAGGGCAGCATTGGAGTTCAACCTAAGGGAGCAGAGTCTAATGAGGACCAAAATGTGTGGGCTTCTCTCTCAGTTGCTCTGGCTCCTCCTTATTTTAGGGATTTATGTACTTGTTAAAAAAAGTACATACAGCTCAAATAAGAGGCTTAAAAAGCATTGATTAACTGACCTTACCTAATGAAAGGAAGTTTTGGAAGATTCTGTGAGGTGCACAAAGCTTGTGTCCAGGATATGTCTTCTTGGGTGTTAAGTAAATGGTTGAATGAAGCATGTGGACTGGAAAATTTTAGGAATATTACAAATCTGTTGTCTTTTCTCCCAAAGCTGTCATAACCAGAGTAAATAAATTGGATGTCTGTGAATTCACTTTGCCCCTTGTTCCAACTGGTGCCATGTTAGATCGAAGAAAGCCCAAGGATGGGGAAAGAATAGAGTCCACTGCTTTGATTACATTCTTTACCCCTGCTGATGCTGAGGGTTGAGCTTCTCCCAAGGGGATATCTATTTGCTTTTCAAAAGTGCTTCTCATCCTCTATTCCAATTGCTGATTTATTTCTTCTGCCTTCTATGTTAGATGTAAAGTCCTGGAGAGCTAGGACCATGACCTTATCTTAATCTTGCTTACAGCTACAAGAACTAGCATATAGTTGGTACTCAGAAATATACATTGGTTGATATGTTCCTATTTTTACAGTGTTCATTAAAAGTTTTGCCATTTTGAAATCTTGAGCAAAGTAAGGAGAGCACTAGGAGAATTCAAAAACCTAAGCTTAGTTTCTTTATCACTGCTTCATAAAACTTTATTTTTAACCTCTAGAGACCAACTTCTAGAGGTCTTTATGATTTATGCCTTGCTATTACTCAGGGACTTTCTGATTTTTTTTTTTAGGAAGACTATTCTTAGACTGCTGTTCATTGCCTTGAGGGAGGTCCCTCAGGTTTTTCAAAAGACGAGTGTAGGTGAATTTCTACCCTGGAGAGGAAGTGGATGGTGGTGTAATAGGCAAGCTGACATTTCTGTCTTTGAACATATTCATTTGGCTATGTGAGGGGAAAGGGAGTCCTAACAGTGAGGTGCCTTAAAAATAAGAGGAATAATATATAGACCCTGGAGAGTGAAATGATAACTTTGGAATGTAGCACAGCTGGTCCCTTCAGAAATATGTGAAGAAAATTTAATAAGATCAAATGGCCCTTAGGCTACTAGCCTTGACTGAAGGTATTTGCATATATGGGAAAAGATGATAACAAAAAGTGGCTGGTCACTTTGGTTAGTGCAGGAAAGGAAGGTCAGAGATAGAGGGAGCTCTATTTATGCCAACAATCTCTAGAATAAATGAAAACCCATATCTCAGTAATTAACATGAGCACTAGATACCAAATGCATGTATGTTCCTATCGTGAAAATGGATATTTCGGAATATCATTTGTCTGGTAACAACCAAAGCAAGAATTATATAATTAATTTCTCTAGTTTAGTTCCATGTTCACCATGCATTCTTCTTTCTGTAACTTGCCTTTGCATAGAGCTCTACAAGGAGTTCTCTCTTGAAGAAGAATGTGCTTATCACAACAGAATGGGCATTCTTGGCTGACTGGAAGTAATTTACCTTAATGTAAATACAATGATTGGTATCTTGTTTATCCATCATTTTCTCTGGTTAATGTAAGCTTGATTCTCCTGGTGGGCTCTTTACTTTGATATTTACCTTCCTTCACATTCTGGCTTCCCTACTCCGTACCAAGAAAGTATTTAATGTGATTATTTATGAAAGTAACTAAACTAAAACATTTCTGCAGAAACTAGTATATGATTGCCTTATAGCTACTTCAGATTTTAAGAGTAGATCATTCTGAGACTTTTAAGAAGTTTGTGTACATTCTCATGGGTCTCCATATTTTATTTTATTTAAAATACCTTAATTTATTTTTTATAAAAATGGAGAAAACTGTACCTACATATTGGTTGTTGCAGTAATGAATAATAATGTAGATTCTGTTGCTGAGCCTTAAATCTGCAAATTTGTCTGAGTCAAAATTGTATTCTTGCTCAGTATATGGTATAGCAGATTTGTCAATCTTCACTCATAGTTGAGGAACCTATTTATTAATTTTAATTTTAAATAAGTAATTTAATTAATTTTAACTGACATGAAAACGGATATACAAATAAGTTGAGGGAAGTCTTGAAAGATAGATTTAGTGGAGATTCACAAAAAATTCACATTTCATAGACACAGAAAGTACAGTCTTGCCTGTGTCACCGTTTCTTCAAAATCTATACTAGCAGATTTCAATGGTCCCCCAGTCAACAAATTTTAGACACAAATGAAAACTTCAAGTGGTCACTTAGAATGACAGAACTAAAATAATTCAAGTTCTTTTTTTCTTCATCTTTATAATCATTGTGTTTTCTTTCTTTCTTTCTTTTTAAAATTTTATTTATTTGACACACAGAGAGAGTACAAGCAGGGGAAGTGGCAGGGAGAGGGAGTAGCAGGCTCCCACAGAGCAGGAAGCCTGATGTGGGGCCTGATCCTAGGACCTTGAGATCATGACCTGAGCCAAAGACATACGCTTAACTGACTGAGCCACTCAGGTACCTCAATCACTGTGTTTTCATTCTTTATTTCACATCTATTATTTATTTTTTTAATTTAAATTCAATTAATTAATGTGTAATATATTATTAGTTTCAGAGTTAGAGGTTGGTGATTCATCAGTCTTATAGAATACCAAGTACTCCTTACATCATGTGCCCTCCTTAATGTCCATCACCCAGTTACCCCATCACCCCAGCCCCCTTCCCTTCAGCAATCCTTAGTTTGTTTCCTATGATTAATAGTCTCTTATGGTTTTTCTCCCTCCCCTCTATCCTCTGTTTTGTTTCTTAAATTCCACATATCATTGAGAGCATATGATCATTGTCTTTCTCTGATTAACTTATTTCACTTAGCATAACCCTCTGGTCCCATCCACATCATTGCAAAAATTTCATTTTTGATGGCTGAGTGGTATTCCATTGTGTATATATACCATATTTTCTTTATCCATTCATCTGTCAATGAACATCTAGGCTCTTTCCGTAGTTTGGCTATTGTGGACATTGCTGCTAAAAACATTCAGGTGCATGTGCCCCTTTGGATCACTACATGTGTATCTTTGGGGTAAATGCCCAGTAGTGCAATTGCTGGGTCTGATGGTAGTTCTATTTTCAACCTTTTGAGGAACCTCCATTCTGTTCTCCAGAGTGGCTGCACCAGCCTGCATTCCCACCAACAGGGTAGGAGGGTTCCCCTTTCTCTGCATCCTCACCAACATCTGTTATTTTCTGACTCGTTCATTTTAGCCATTCTGACTGGTGTGTGGTGGTATCTCATTGTGGTTTTGAATTTGTATTTCCCTGATGCTGAGTGATGTGGAGCACTTTTTCATGTGTCTATTGGCCATTTGTATGTCTTCTTTGGCGAAATGTCTGTTCATGTCCTTTGCCCATTTCTTGATTGGATTATTGTTCCTTGGTTATTGAGTTTGGGAAATTCTTTATAGATTTTGGATACTAGCCCTTTATCTGATATGTCACTTGCAAATATCTTCTCCCATTCTATCAGTTGTTTTTTGGTTTTATTGACTGTTTCCTTTGCTATGCAAAAGCTTTTTATCTCCATGAAGTCCTAGTAGTTCATTTTTGCCTTTGTTTCCCTTGCCTTTGGAGATGAGTCTAGCAGGAAGTTGCTGTGGGCTCTAAAGTCACAGAGGTTGCTGCCTGTGTTCTCCTCTCCTCTAGGATTTTGATGCATTCCTGCCTCACATTCAGGTCTTTCAGCCATTTTGAGTCTTTTCGTGTGTGTGTGGTTTAAGGAAATGGTCTAGTTTCATTCCTCTGCATGTGGCTGTCCAGTTTTCCTAACATCATTTGTTGAAGAAACTTTTTTTCCATTGGTTATTTTTTTTCCTGCTTTGTCAGAGATTAGTTGGCCATAGAGTTGAGGGTCCATTTCTGGGCTCTCTATTCTGTTCCATTGATCTATGTGTCTGCTTTTGTGGCTGTACCATATTGTCTTGATGATTACAGCTTTGTAATAGAGCTTGAAGTGCAGAATTGTGATGCCACCAGCTTTGGTTTTCTGTTTCAACATTCCTTTCCTATTCAGGGTCTTTTTGGATTCCATACAAGTTTTAAGATTATTTGTGAAAAAAGTTGATGGTTTTTTGATAGGGCTTGTATTGAATGTGTAGATTGCTCCAGGTAGCATAGACATTTTAGCAATATTTGTTCTTCTAATCCATGAGCATGGAACATTTTTCCATTTCTTTGTGTCTTCCTTAATTTCTTTCATAAGTATTCTATAGTTTTCTGAGTACAGGTCCTTTGCCTCTTTTTAGGTTTATTCCTAGATATCTTATGGTTTGGGGTACAATTGTAAATGGAATTTACTCCTTAATTTGTGTTTCTTCTGTCTCACCTTTAGTGTATAGAAATGCAACTGATTTCTGCATTGATTTTATGTCCTGCCACTCTGCTGAATTCTTATATGAGTTATAGCAATTTTGGTGTGAAATTTTTTGAGTTTTCCATATAGAGTATCATGTCATCTACAAAGAATGAGAGTTTGACTTCCTTTTTGCTGATTTGGATGCCTTTTATTTCTTTTTGTTGTCTGATTGCTGAGGCTAGGACTTCAAGTACTATGTTAAACAGCGGTGGTGATGATAGACATGTCCACCATCTTCCTGACTTCAGGGGAAAAGCTTTCAGTTTTTCTCCATTAAGAATGATACTTGTTTTGGGCTTTTCATAGATGACTTTTATGATATTGAGATATGTTCCCTCTGTCCCTACACGGTGAAGAGTTTTAATCAAGAAAGGATGCTCTATTTTGTCAAATGCTCTTTCTGTATCTGTTGAGAGGATCATATGGTTCTTGTCCTTTTTTTTTTTTTTTTTGGTCCCATATATTTACATAATGTATCACATTGATTGATTTGCCAATGTTGAACCAATCTTGCAGTCCAGGAATAAATTCCACTTAATTATGGTATATAATCTTTTTAATGTACAGTTGGATCCTATTGGCTAGTATATTTGAGAGAAATTTTGATTCCACGTTCATCAGGGATATTGGTCTGTAATTCTCTTTTTTGGTCAGGTCTTTGTCTGGTTTTGGGATCAAGGTAATGCTGTCCTTATAAGGAGTTTGGAAATTTTCCTCCATTTCAATTTTTGAGACATCTTCAGAAGAATAGGTATTGGTTCTTTAAAAGTTTGGTAGAATGGGAATTGGGAAGCCATCTGGCCCTGGACTCTTATTTGTTGGGAGATTTTTTGATTACTGCTTCAATTTCCTTGATGGTTATGGGTCTGTTCAGGTTTTCTATTTCTTCTTGGTTTAGTTTTGGTAATTTATACATCTCTAGGAATGCATTCATTTCTTCCAGAATGTCTAATTTGTTGGCATATAATTGCTCATAATATGTTCTTAAAATTGTATTTCTTTGCTATTGGGAGTGATCTCTTTCATTCATGATTTTATTTGGGTGCTTCCTCTTTTCTTTTTGATAAATTTGGCCAGGGATTTATCAATCTTATTAATTCTTTCAAAGAACCAGCTCCTACCTGGTTTCATTGATCTGTTCTATTGTTCTTTTTGTTTCTATTTCATTGATTTCTGCTACAATCTTTATTAATTCTTTTCTCCTGCAGAGCTTAGACTTTATTTGCTTTTCTTTTTCCAGCTCCTTTAGGTGTAAGGTTAGGTTATGTATTTGAGAGCTTTCTTGTTTCTTGAGAAAGGCTTATTTGCTATATACTTCCCTCTTAGCTGAATCCCAAAGGTTTGAACAGTTGTGTTTTCATTTTCATGTATTTCCATAAATTTTAAAAATTCTTCTTTAATTTCCTGGTTGACTCATTTATTCTTTAGTAGGATGCTCTTTAGCCTCCATGTATTTGAGTTCTTTCCAAATTTCCTCTTGTGATTGAGTTTTAGTTTCAAAGCACTGTGGTCTGGAAATATACAGGGAATGATCCCAGTCTTCTGGTACCAGTTGAGATCTGATTTGTGACCCAGGATGTGATCTATTCTGGAGAATGTTCCATGTGCATTAGAGAAGAATGTGTATTCTGTTGCTTTGGGATGGAATGTTCTGAATATATCTATGAAGTCCATCTGGCCCAGTGTATCATTCAAAGCTCTTGTTTCCTTGTTGATCTTCTGCTTAGATGGTCTGTCCATTTCAGTGAGGGAGATGTTAAAGTCCCCTACTCTTATTATATTATTGTTGACGTGCTTCTTTACTTTTGTTATTATATATAATAACTTATATAATATATAATAGCTCATATAATTGGCTGCTCCCATGTTAGGGGCATAAATATTTATAATTGGTAGATCTTCTTCTTGTTGGATAGACCCTTTAAGTATGAAATAGTGTCCTCCCTCACCTCTTATTACAGTCATTGGCTTAAAATCTAATTTGCCTGATATAAGGATTGCCACCCCAGCTTTCTTTTGATGTCCATTAGCATTATAAATGGTTTACCACTCCCTCCCCCTCACTTTCTTTTTTTTTATTTATTTTTTATTTATTAATTTTTTTTTAAATATTTTATTTATTTATTTGACAGAGAGAGATCACAAGTAGGCAGAGAGGCAGACAGAGAGAGAGAGAGGGAGGAGAAAGCAGGCTCCCTGACAAGCAGAGAGCCTGATGCGGGACTCGATCCCAGGACCCTGAGATCATGACCTGAGCCGAAGGCAGAGGCTTATTAACCCACTGAGCCACCCAGGCGCCCCTTATTTATTAATTTTTTAAAAAGATTTTATTTATTTGACAGATAGAGATCACAAGTAGGCAGAGAGGCAGGCAGAGACAGAGAGAGGAGGAAGCAGACTCTCTGCCAAGCAGAGAGCCTGATGCAGGGCTCAATCCCAGGCCCCTGAGATCATGACCTGAGCTGAAGGCAGAGGCTTAGCCCACTGAGCCACCCAGGCACCCCTCCCCCTCACTTTCAATCTGGAGGTGTCTTTGGGTCTAAAATGAGTCTCTTGCAGACAGCATTATCGATGAGTCTTGCTTTTTTTTTTTTTTATCTACTCTGATACCTTGTGTCTTTTGATTGAGGCATTTAGCCCATTTACATTCAGAGTAACTATTGAAAGATATTAATTTCGTGTCATTTTATTACCTGTAAAGTCATTGTTTCTAAATATCATCTCTGTTCTTTTCTGTTCTATGTTACTTTTGGGCTTTCTCTTCACTTAAGGATCCCTTTTAATATTTCCTGTAGGGCTGGTTTGGGGATCATAAATTGTTTTAGTTTCTGTTTTTTCTGGAAGTTTTTATCACTCCTTCTATTTTGAATGACAAAATAGCTGGATAAAGTATTCTTAGCTGCATATTTTTTCATTTAGTACCTTGAATATATCATGCCAGTCCTTTCTGGCCTGCCAGGTCTCTGTCAATAGGTCTGCTGAGAACCCAATGTTTTCTACCATTGTAGGTTACAAACCTCTTGTCCTGAGCTGCTTTCAGTATTTTCTCTTTGTCTCTGAGATTCACAAGTTTCACTATTCTATGTCAGGGTGTTGAGCTATTTTTATTGATTTGGGGGAGGAATTCTCTGTGCCTCTGGACTTGAATGCCCATTTCCTTCCCAGGTTTAGGGAAGTTCGCCACTATAATTTTCTCCAGTATCCCTTCTACCCTCTTTCCTTTTCTTCTGGAATCCCAATTATTCGAATATTGTTTTGCTTTATGGTTTCATTTTTCTCTAGAATTCTCCTCTCATGATTAGGTAATTGTTTATTTCTTTTTTTCTCAGCTTCTTTATTCTCCAGCATTTTGTCTTCTATTTCACTAATTCTCTCTTCTGCTTCATTTATCCTAGCAGCTAGAGCCTCCATTTTCTATGGTATCTCATTAATAGCCTCTTTGATTTCTACTTGGTTAGATTTTAGTTCTTTTATTTCTCCAGAAAGGGATTCTCTAGTGCCTTCTATGCTCTTTTCAAGGCCAGCTGGTATCTTTATAATTGTTATTCTGAACTCTTGTTCCAGTCTTACTTACATCCATACTGACTAGGTCCCTGGTAGTCAGTACTCCCTCTTATTCTCTTTTTTTGTAGTGAGTTTTTATGTCTTGTCATTCTGTCTAGAGAAGAATAGATGAAACTGAGAAGAAAATACTAAAATAGAAACAACAAACTCAGAGAAACATACAGTAAATATATCAGAAGAGACCCAGAACTGAAAAGAAAAATTAATGAAAAGAAAAATACATATATACAAAATGAAATTAAATACATTGAAAGGACAGAATGTATTCATGAAAGTGAAGATAAAAAAGACTCTAACAACAACAAAAAAAGATGAAGTAAAAAAAAGAGAGAACATATGATCAGACAGATGAAGAGAATGGAAACATACACTAGATTCTGTTTGTGTTTTAGTCTTGTTTGTTAGAAGAAATTGTATCCCAAAATTGTAAAGAAAGGAAAACTTTCATATTCATACACACACACACACACAAACACATAAATAAAATTAAATACAATGAAAGGGATGAATGTAACTATAAAAATGAAAACTAAAAATGTTTTTAAAAAGGAGTTGTAGGGGCGGCTGTGTGGCTCAGTGGGTTAAAGCCTCTGCCTTTGGCTCAGGTCATGATCCCATGGTCCTGGGATCAAGCCCCACATCGGGCTCTCTGCTCGGCAGGGGGGCCTGCTTCCTCCTCTCTCTGCCTGCCTCTCTGCCTACCTGTGATCTCTGTCAAATAAATAAATAAAATCTTTAAAAAGGAGTTGTAAAATAACAAATTGGTTGAAAAGGGAAAGAGAAAAAAATTAAAATTGAAAGAATAAAGAATTGTGGGGGAAAAACATGAATTCTATATACTATTTCCACTGTAGCACTGGAGTTTTGCAGTTCTCTATGAGTGGTAAACTTGGTCTTAGCCATATGTTCTTGCTGATCTTCTGGGGCAGGGGCCTACTGTGCTGATTCTCAAGTGTCTTTGTCCTGGGTGAAATTACACCACCCTTGCTAGGGGTCCTGGCTAAGTAAGTGGCTCCAGATTGCTCTATGTGGCTTTTGTTCCCTAAAGACTTTACATGAGAATGAAAATGAAAATGAAAATGAACTGAGAACTTGGGGCCCTACCCCTCAAGGCATCCTCAGGGAAAAGCAGTCAATTACTCCTATTTCTCTTGTCCATACACATTCCATGTTCACCAAGCCTGTGACAGTGTTTATCTCAGGCACATGACCATGTTTCAAGTCTCCAAACCCTGCAGACTCCTGTGGTGTGTACTTGCACTGCTCCTCCCAGGAGATGAAGGGTGGGGGCGGGGTGTCTCACCTCAGTTCTTCTGCTCTCTGGGCTCCTGCTTGGAGAGCAGTTGCAGTCATCTGACCATGCCATGGTTTATGGTATATGGCAATGCAGAGCTGAGAGCCCACTCCTCAGCTCACTGACTGCAGCTGGCTTCCTTGCTCTGATGCCTGGAAACTGCCACACTCAGGTATCCCTGGTCTTCCTGTGACCCTGGAGATCCTGAGACTACAGGGTTTCACCTAGTATTCCACCCTACTTCACCACATGAACACCTTTCACGCCTAGACATCCCTCACTGGAGCAGACTTCTAAAAGTTCTGATTTCATGCTCCACTGCTTTATCACTTTCCAGTATTAGCTTATGGCAGCTCTCTCCCCTCATGGTTTATCTTCCCATATATTGTCTTGGATTCACTTCTCCGCACCTCTTACCTTGCAGAAAGTTGTCACTTTTCTATTGTAGAGTTACAGCTATTCTTTTCTTAGATCTCTGGTTGAATTCACAAGTGTTCAGAATGATTTGATATCTATCTAGCTAAATTCCTGGAACCACATGAAATTAAGGTCTCTTACTCCTCCACCATCTTGGACTATTGGGGCATGTCTCCATATTTTAAAATGTTAAAGACTTCATTTATGTCTCCTAGTAGCTCTTTTGTATTTATTCTTTGTTTATGTTAAATACTTACTTATTTATTATTTCATCTTATCTCACACCAACCAAGTATTGTAGCTGGAACTGATTTCTATTTTTACATAAAGTTATAAGGTACTCTTGTTTATTCAAGATCATAGGTTGATGTACTGGATAAGTGGAAATTTAAAACAAATTTCTATATCTAAGACCAATAAAATGTCCACATGTCAAATGTATTAGACTGGAGAAAGGCATAAAATTTTCTCCACAGCAGTTTTGATGAAGGATCCCACTTAATATTCTCTGTGGTCACACTTCTAACCTTTTAAGAATCATATTCCCATTACATTATACAAAACAGAGGTAGCTGGCTTAATTTGTTTATTTGGCTCACTTCCCAGTTACTTTTTAAAATATTTACATAACAAGGAGAAATCACTATTTAAAATTAGATATTTTTAGGAGGGAAGATCCTGGTAAAGGAAAGTCTTTTGTGTTGCCAAGAAAATAGATTGGTTCTTTGATATATTTAGCACATGATCAGTTTGGGATTCACCCAACATAAAGTAGATTTGGTAGTAAATTTAGAAATAAGAGCCAGAGAGAATTGAATATACTAACAAATGGTAAGAAAACTGGTAGATTTCAGGGACATTTCAACATAGAGTAGGAAATGAAAAGTAGGAGAGAAGAGCGATATTAAGAATTTGGCTGGGGGTCAACTGGGTGGCTTGGTCAGTTGAGTGTCCAACTCTTGATTTCAGCTCAGGTCATGCTCTCAGAGTCCTGAGATCAAGCTTTGCATTTGGCTCCCAGCTCAGTGAGGAGTCTGCTTGGGATTCTCTCTCTCCCTCTCCCTCTGCCCCTCACCCTACCCCCTACTCTCTCTCTCTAAAATAAATGGACAAACATTAAAAAAAAAAAGAACTTAGCTAGAGTCTGGGACATAAACTGGAACACAGCAGAGGGTAAACAGTTTGTAGTGGCAGAGTCAACAAAAGAACTTTAAGGAAATTTGTCTCATAATTTTAACTTTTTTTTTTTTTTGCATTAGTATCATGCTTAAATGCATCCTTTCCCTCCTTTGTAAACTTTCAGTAAAGTCAGCTCTAGATACAAATGCTCTTTTTTAAAAAAAGATTTTATTTATTTATTTGGCAGAGAGAGAGATCACAAGTAGGCAGAGAGGCAGGCAGAGAGAGAGGGAGAATCAGGTTCCCCACCGAGCAGAGAGCCTGACGTGGGGCTTGATCCCAGGACCCTGAGATTATGACCTGAGCTGAAGGCAGATGCTTAACCCACTGAGCCACCCAGGTGCCCCACAAATGCTCTTTTTGAGGTGTTTGTCTTTAGGAATCAAGAGAAGAGGCCAAGTTTTAAGTTTGGCTCAATGCAGTGCTGGAAGAAGGTGAGGATCAAGGGGAAATTATTAATAAATTGAATAATTTATCTGCAGCAGAATCAGATAGTTGGAGACCAAGTGACCACAAAAACCCAGGCTTCCAGTCCATTTGTAGGAATTTCAAAGAGAGTACTAGATTTCCTAGTGTTATGGCACAGCGTTTATGTCAATCTTCATTTTAAGGGGCAGGGTGACCCTAGCTGGCATGTGATTACTTAAAAAAAAAATCCTCATGGGGTGCCTGGGTGGCTCAGTGGGTTAGGCCTCTACCTTCGGCTCAGGTCATGATCTCGGGGTCCTGGGATCAAGCCCCGCATTGGGCTCTCTGCTCGGTGGGGAGCCTGCTTACCCCTCTCTCTCTGCCTGCCTCTCTGCCTACTTGTGATCTCTCTGTCAAATAAATAAATAAGAATCTTAGGAAAAAAAAAGAAAGAAAAAAAATCCTCCTAATGATTGGCTTTTTTCCCCCCATAACCTTATTTGATTCAGATTTTATTATATTCTGCCCAAAACCTGTACATTAAAAATTTTATTAAGTTAGTACATAAAGGATGGATTTGCTCAGGGTTATTGGCCATAATGCAGTAAAACCAATAGGAAGAAATGATTGATCTAGTAATGAAGCCCAGAGACTTTCTCAGAAATAGTTCATGTTACTTTAAATACTCACTGTCAATATAGTAAGCAGTTTGGAATGTCTTTTAAAGATGGAAAATATTAGGTAAGTTATATTTTCTTCCTTGAAAACTGCAGCTAGTACACATTTTAATATGGTGGTGATGACTCCTCTTTAAAGAGCAGAAGCAGAAGTAGACATGTATGAAAATAAACCAAGAGTTGACTAAATTTGCTTATGAGAATTATTAAATTCATGTGATAGTACTAATAGCAACCATAATTAACATTTACTAAATGCTAGGGGTAGGGCTAAAAATTTTATCATATTTATAATTTAATTTTCAAAATTCCTTAAAGAAATGTATTATTATTTTTATAAGATGGATGAAGAAAGAAAGGTTCAGAGAGGTTAATAAGTTGCCCAAGGCCACATAGGTAGGAAATATTAGAATTTGGGCTTGAACTCAGGTCTATTTTATTCCCGAACCCGTATATACTATCTAGTGCATCCTGACTGAACCATAATCCAGGTGGACTGTTTTAGCAAAACTATATCACTTGCCCTATATCAAAGGAGTTATTGCAAGCCCCTGACTTTATCTATTTAGGAAATAAAATTGTCACAATAACTTAACCTTAGAAGAGCTAATCTTTTTTTTTATTTGTTTAATCTCCATATTTTTAAATTTTATTAATTGAATTAAATTTAATATTATTTTATTTTATTCAGTTAGCCAACATATAGTACATCATTCATTTCAGATGTAGTGTTCAATGATTCATCAGTTACGTATAACATGATGCTCATCACATCATGTCTTTTTTGGGAGAGCAGCTAATCTTATAAATAAATTGATTTTTTTCTTCTACCTCTCATGTTCTATAGAGTTTTAATTATATACCACTACTCCAAGTGCTATATAGTGTATATTCCTAAAAATCTTGTCAGATTAGGTAATCATCTGGCCATCTCATATTCTGAACCCCTCCTAACCTTTCTTCTAGCTTGTTTACTCACCATGATTTCACATTTCTTGTTCTCTAAAGTTTTTTTATTAAACAAATATATATTGAAAGACTATTACATGCACTGGAGGTGATAAAAAAGAAGTATAAAACTTTTGAGGTGGATCCAGAAATTTGAGTAGAACAAGAAAAAATAAAGAAGATAGGAAGGGACAGGATAGGATGGGAGTGATTCAGCAGTGGTGCCTGACATAGAGCAGGGACTTAACAGATTTTTCTTGAATCAATGAATGAATAAATGAATAAATGAATGAGTAGTTAAGTGAATGGGTAGATGGATGAGTGAGTGAATGAGTGAATAGGTGAATGTGTGAATAAATGAATGAATGGATGGATGGATGGAATAAGTTGACTTGAAAAAGGTGAATTTGGAAAGATGTACAACAAAATCCTATCTTGCCTTGCCTCTACAGTCTAGGTCCATTTATGGAGTACCTGCTAAAACAAAACAAAAAACAAAACAAAACAAAACAAAACAAAAAACTGCCAATGTTTCCAATCATCTGAACATGGCATGAAATGACAGATTCTGACTCAGGCTTCTCCCTATTTTTTAGGTTTGAACAGGTCAGAAGACACCTGAGGACTAGATGATGGAATAAACAGACTCTCCAGTGTTGGGTACAGCAGGAAAGGTTATAAACATAAGCAAATGAAATTCATTTTCAGTTTGATTTGGAAAACTTGGGTACTTAACTAAATCCTAAATAGCACATAAATTCTGATATTAAAGAAAAACAGTGCTGAATAGAAAAAGGAAAGATATTTACAGAAAAGTACTGATGACACCAAATGAGAAAATGTAGCAAGGATAGACAAACAGCTTAGCAAGGAAAAATCTTATGGCTTTGGAGCCAAAAATACAGAACAATGCCAAGCTGAGTCTTGCCTCTGCCATACCAGCACTTAGCATCCCATCAGTAACAAAAGATTACCCCCAGGGTGCACTGCCAGTCTCCTGGGCCTAGAGAAGTATGCAGAGATTTTCTTTTCTTTTCTTTTTTTCCCCCTCTCCTTGTTTCTAAAAGACTGCTGCACCAGTTTTAGGATGCATACTGCTTTTAGCCAGACCTGTGCAGATTTTTGAAATTTGTTTCTCTTCTCTGTTATTGTCTGACTTTGGACAACCATTGTTAATTTAAATATTGGTTAAATACCATATGTTGTAATGGAAAGAGATTTTTATGACCCTTGGAAAGTTATTGAGCCTTGGTTTTCCAGCCTTTCGAGTGAGAGTAGTGGGTCAAACTCATAATTTTCCTTGAAGGATTATATCAGGTAACCATTGTGAAAGTTTTTCTAGACTTACTATGTCCACTTTTATGAAATTCTATGGTCCCAGAAGACTATACTTATGTTAAATCCTGTATCTTGGAGGCTGGGCTTATCAAATAGACTTGCCCACTATTTCACTATGTAGGTAAAGAGAGCAAATCATTTGCCAGAGGATGTTCTTTGTTTCAAGAAGAATGTAGTGTTTCTTCTCAGCTATGTAATTATAAGGACAGTAGGTCTTTGTAGTAACAGTTTAAAGGCTAGCGGACGTCACAAGTTCTAAAATCATGGAACCTCTATGAACCAAAGGCTCAAAGCCAAGACCATTTCTTTTATGAAAACTTAGAAAACAGGTTGAGAGGATCTTTACTGAAGATTTTGGTGGAACAAAATAAAAAAATGAGAAGAGGGAATCTGAAATGGAAACCCAATTTCAGAGCTAAGACTTTGAGAAGTTCGATTGGCATAGGTGTTGCCAGCTGTTAACCTGAAGTTATTAGAGATGGCTCAGAGTTTAGGACGGGTAGTCCTTCCTCATAGCAGGAAATGGAGTGGGGGTGGCAGCCAGAACGTGTCTGTCCTTTCCATAGTCTCTTGTAAAATTTAGAGGTGGAAGAGACATTAAAAATAGGCAAAAATGGTTCTCTGATAATGTGGCATTTGGAGCCCAGATACTTCCCTCAGATATTAAAAAGAGAAGATTTAAAAAAAAAAGAAGAGGAATCATGTCTGAATCTGATCAGGCCTCTAGATTTTTGGGAAACTTAGAAAGTAATATAAGCGTACAGGAAAGAGAGACATAAGAACATGTTATATGACAACATGGGTAAAGAGCAGTAAAATGCAGATAGGGAGGAACTCTGCCAGATAAACAACGTGGTTTCTATAATAAACAAATTTCAGGGAGAGTGAGAGCATGATAAAGAGAGGTTGAAAGAGACTGAATGAAGGACATAGCAACCTACTGTTGACCCTTGGAATAATGACACCCTTCGATCCTGGTTTGAACACACACAGTGAAAATGAAGAGGAAAGAGACACAGAGAGAGACAGAAAGAAATCCAAGTAGTGATTAGATATTCAATGATATTAAAAAATTAATAATTTTTCTTAAGTTGGCATAGTATTATAATTTTTAAAAGGAGCTTTTAACATTTCACCCATAAATAAAACTTGCATACTTAAATATTTAGGAGTGAAATGAGAAAGTTTAAGTGAGTGTGTGTCTTATTGGCACCAGAAGCTAGTGTAGCAGGTCAAGTGTATGATGCTGAGAGTACTCTAGAGAACTGTGGTTCCTTCCTTCAGGTGGACCAAGGACATGCTCCTTGGTTCCTTTCCTCAATACCTCTTT
The DNA here is from genome assembly GCF_002288905.1 of Enhydra lutris kenyoni. Taxonomy (NCBI): domain Eukaryota; kingdom Metazoa; phylum Chordata; class Mammalia; order Carnivora; family Mustelidae; genus Enhydra; species Enhydra lutris. The sequence goes on from NW_019154123.1 coordinate 9,485,683, forward strand.
CTTTGGCAATATCGAAGGGTTTATTCCAATGCGTGGTTTTTCTGTGTTTCAGATATTATAATTCACTTCATTTGTATCTAAATACTTTCTCTAGAATTAAAGTAACCTAGAGTTAGTTAGGATTAGAAGGAACACATGTCATTATTTAACTTTACATAGGAGATCGGATGTGTTAGATGCTAACAGCATGCTTGTCATTATGGGTACTGACTTGTACTGCACAAAGCTCCACAGTGGCTTTTTGCCTTGTTTACAGTGTTTCTGCAACAGCATGAGATGTGCTGGGATGCAGCTGGGACAACTTTGAATTTGGAAAAAGATCCATTCCTGTCAGGAGTGATTCACAGGTTTTCATTTTCTGATGAGATTGTATCAGGCTCCTTATTTTAGCTCTGAAGCATAAAGAAAATGTTAAACTTTCAATCTTTTTCCAGATAACTGTTCTCTAATGCAGACTTTGACAATTTGCTCTAATGGAAAAGCAATCCAACTCAGATTCATAGAATCCATTCATCTCCATCCATCCATTCATCCATCCATCCCCTAATTCATCTATCCATGTTTACACATGGATTTCTTATCTATATGTCTTCTTTGTAATTTCCTTGGGTGTTTTATATGACAAGTTGATTTTCATTTGATATTTGTCACAATTATTGAAGACCAACATCAACATTTTGGGAGATACCTTCATATTTCAAAGGAAGAAGTCAGGTTAGAAGGAGAGCATAATCTTGCTATATAAACTCAGGACAGTTATAATTTTTCTGTGCTTAAGTTTCTATATCTATTAATTATCTATCAAATGCCATGCTCTGAGAAAAAAAAATAACTTTCCCAGGAAAAAATCACTAATGATTTCATATCATGTTTTAAAAAAACGATTTAAAGGGCTGCCTGGGTGGCTCAGTCATTAAGCATCTGCCTTTGGCTCAGGTCATGATCCCAGGGATCTGGGATCCAGTCCCACATTGGGCTCCCTGCTCAGTGGGAAGCCCGCTTCTCTCTCTCCCACTTCCCCTGCTTGTATTCCCTCTCTCGCTGTCTCTATTTCTGTCAAATAAATAAGATCTTAAAAAAAAAAAACACTAAAGAGATGGGATATCCTTATGTTAAATGAAAAGAATCCAATACTCTTCCAGAATAATCTCAAAAGTGTAATATACAAAGTAAAACATAGTGAATGCAAACATACTGAAATATGTTTCTCTAATATCTCTCAGCTTCCTATTATTAAAATACACCTATTTATGAGCGGAAAAATAGTGTTAGGAAAGGAATCCATGACAATATAATGAGGTAACAAATATGAAAAGCCTAAAAAATTTATGTCTGTTGTATTTGTTTGCAAGTGCTATTTTGTTTACCAAGTTGCTGTAGATCAGAGAAGGGTAATCTGGTGGGTAAAGTATATATATATAATGGTATCCTATTATAATCTTTCTAGCTATATTAAATTCAGCAATCACCTATTAGGTGTTTTCTATGCACAAGACACTAGACTAGATCCAATAAAGCTATATAAATGAGGGAAGATAAATCAAAAGAGTGAATCTAGCTTTCAGGTAGGTTGTTTGACCTGAATCAAACATCTTAATTGGAATAGATACTTTGATTAGAAAATCCCAAGTGTGGGGGGCACCTGGGTGGCACAGTTGGTTGAGCATCCAACTCTTGGTTTCTGTTTGGGTCATGATCTTGGGGTTGTGAGATCAAGCACTGTGTGGGGCTCCATGTTCAGTGTTGGGTCTGCTTGTGACTCTCTCTCCATCTTCCTCTGCCCCTCCTCCCACTCTCTCTTTCTCTCTTTCTAAAATAAATAGATAATAAATAAATAAATAAATAAATAAATAAAGTAAATAAATCTATCTATCTATCTATCTATCTTAAAAAAGAAAAAAAGAAAGAAAATCCAAGTGTGGAATGTTAGTACCAGAATGAGATTTAGGGAGCATTTAGTCCAGCACTCACAATCAGCATGAAGGAAAGTGAAGGCAAATATACACATGCAGAAGGATAAAGCACAAGGTAACATACTTCCACGTGCATTTCACTGGTCAACCCTGAACCAACATGATTCCCTCTAACCACTGGAGTCTGAGAAGCTTAGTCTTCCATTGACTGTAGTTAAGAATGAGATGGAAACAGGGTATGCAATGGAATGGTAAATGAGTCAGCTTAAAATCCTAGCTTTTATGATTCCAGACATAGGGCTCATCATTAACCGCTTACCCATTCCATGGAGCTTTGTTCTAAAAGTCTGGTTAAAAACAAACAAAACAAAACAAAACAAAAACTGCTGTTTAAAAACTCATTAGAAGAGAAGAAGGGGCTAGTCACTTTCTTCAAATACCAAAAGTGTTGCCACATGAAAGAGAAATTGAGCTGTAAATCTCCAAAGAGAGGTCTAGAACTAGCAGGTGTGACAAAGGGAAAAATTCCACTTCAGAATAACTAGGAACTTTTTTCTGGTCAGAGGTATGCAAGGTGGCATGGGCCTGCTAGGCATTGCCTAGAGAATTCAGGGATAGGCAAGGAGACCACTACGGATTTTCAAAAATGCCTGAAAATTCACCATAAGTGACCTCCTGCAGACTTCTTCTGTCCTGCATGAAAGGATCTTCCATTAATTTAATAATGAGAGAGAACTTTAAAAATGCATCTCGGGATGCTTTTCAAATGCAGATAACAATCACAATATTTATGAGGGCTTTTTATGAGCTGGATACTTTACTAAGCCATTTAGATGCATTATATCATTTAAATCTGGAAACAGTCCTACAAGCTAGGTACTATTATTATATCTAATTTGCAGTTGAGGAAAATGAAGCACTGAGAGAGGTTAAGTGACTTGCCCTAGTAACACAGCTAAGTGATAGACATAAATCCAGATATTTGGATGCCTAAGCTTGCCCTTATAAACCACTGTACTTATTCATAAGTCAATGAATTTCACTTCTCACCACTTCCACTACTACCACACTTTTCTCAACCACCATCACCTCTTGTGTAAGTTATTGCAGTAAATGTCTAACAAGCCTTTCCTCCTCCAATCCTACCACCTTTAGTTTATTCTCCATCCAGCAGCCAGAGTGATACTGATAAAGTTGAAGTCAGATCATACCATTTCTCAACTTGAAAACCCTTTAATTGCTTCCTATTTTTCAGAATAAGTTAGCGTTGTTCCCTGAAGTCACTGCTTCTCTTAAGGTAGTTGTCTATTACCAGACTCTCTCCTTATGACTTCGATAATGCTACCATCCCTTTGTACCAGTGGATTTAGTATGTTTTGAGTCCAACATTACCACACTGCTCCTTGTGGTTTCCCTCCACCCTTCCCACACTTTTGTAATGTGTCCCTACTGAAAACATCCTAATTTGAGTATGCCATCTGTTTCCTGCTGAGGCCCTAACTTATACAGTGTTCAATAAGTTTTTTTTTTTAAAGATTTTATTTCTTTATTTGACAGAGAGAGACAGCGAGAGAGGGAACACAAGCAGGGGGAGTGTGAGAGGGAGAAGCAGGCTTCTTGCAGAGCAGGGAGCCTGATGCCGGCCTCCATCCCAGGATCCCGGGATCATGACCTGAGCGGAAGGCAGATGCTTGACGACTGAGCCACCAGGTGCCCACTCAATAACTGTTTTTGAATGAATGATTAAAAAACAGACTTTTAAGGGCAGAGGGGGCTTTTGCAGGTTTTTATTAAATTTTACACGTATCTTCATATCATGTCCAATGCGTGAGACTTGTAATTCTAACTCTTAAAGAAAGATTCAGTGAATGTTCACATCATACAGAATTTAGAACATTTCTGATTACATTTAATGAATTTAAATATAAAATTCTAAGCTACTTGTCATGCAAAAATAGATTTCTTGTCTTTTATTCTTCTAAATGTATTTTACATTCATTAAGATTTAATTTCTTAATAAGCAGCAGAGAACTGAGTCTACAATAATTAATTTAAAACAAAGCAAGGAAACATCACCTTTTTGACACTCAATAATTGATTGAAGATACCTTGTAAGAAGCTAAAAGACCAATAATTTGATTTAATTTAAATCAACATTTTTATGTTATTTGTTAGCATGAGACCTGTGGAATTTCATTTCGACCTAGACAAGAACAAGAAAAGAAATAGAAATTAGCATTAATGAAGCTCTGTCCTCTCATGAGATTTTAAGGGCCTGAGAAGTGCTTACTGATTAATGTTAATGACTGCCTTATAGAAATGGTTTCAAAGGGTAAAATACAGATATTGACTTATCTTTCTCATACTGAATCTTTGTTTAGGTAGTGGCCACAATAAGATGGTACTTATTTAGTTGCTATCACTGTATTTTTCTCACCTATAAATTTCACTTAGATTACACAATATGGAGATGTGTGGTCTCTTCCTAAACTGGAGTGCTGTGCAATGTTTGGTGAGGTGAGACAAAGTCTTCCTTTGAAAATTTGTGGAATGGTACTGTGGTCATTGGTAAGTTAAAAATCTGTTAAGTTGGTGAGGTGTAATTGCTTAGAGTTCCACCACTGGATCAATGGGTTGTCATCTTAATTTCTATTTCTCCTCATTTCTGTATAGTCACTTAGATTGTGTGTGTGTGTGTGTGTGTGTGTGTGTGTGTGTGTGTGTTCACATATCACTTGCCTTTAAAATATATAGTAAAAAATACATCTGATCATTGTATTATATCTTGGTTTGAAAGTAAAATGTTTTGCTTTTATCTGGCAACTTTGATTTCAAGAGGAGTTAGACCTTAGCTTTTCCAAAGGAACAAATTTCTAATGGAATTTAAGTTAATATTTTCATAGTTTATGTATTCCATTTATTAGACTGTATTGGTTAACTATTGTTAAATAACAAACAGCCACAAAATATCAGTGACCTACAACAGCAAACATTATTTTTCTTCATAACACCTACCATTCAGCTGGGAGTTGATTGATCTAGACTGGGATTGGCTGGCAAGCTTTGTTGATGTTAGCTGGACTCATTCACATGTCTGTGGACTGGCGGGGGGTATCAGTTGATCAAGGTATGCTCATTGGAGCAGCTTGGCTGGGTGTCTCTGAATCACATGTTCACCTTCTCTTGGGAGTAGTGGGCAAGCCCAGGCATAAACTTCTTACAAAGATGCCAGAAACATGAGAATGTGAGCAGAATCCCTCAAGACACTTTAAGGCCTTGGCTGCTACTGGCCTGATTTCACTTCCATCTCATTCTTCTATTGGCCAAAGCAATTCATATTTTTTAGTGTGAGTAACTGCAGAGTCAGACAGCAAGTGTATTGATACCCAGGGGTGGATGTGAAGAATTGAGACTAATGATGAAATATACCACAAAGACCATCTGATCCAAGATGTAATTAATGTAATTAATTTCCTCAGTTTCCTATAAACCCAATGGTAGTATTTCTTTGCAAAGTACTGGGCTGGTTTCTTCTACATGATGTTTCTTTAGAACTTTATTTTCCCACTATATTCTAAAACTCAATTTACCTTATCTTGAGCAAATTAGGAAAATTTCTTTAATTCTAGGGGTTTTTCTACTCCTTTGCAAAAAATGTTAATCAAAATGCTTGCTGTTTTTGATCTCACTTTGGTAAGTGCAATTAAGACTTTGTAATTTGAGAAATATAAAAGTACAATAATTACAGAAACTTGGAGATGATATGCAAATAATTCCATCCAAAGGCAACAGATCCAAATCTTCACTGAGTTTTACTAATTACATCATAAAAGTGAAAACAACCGAATTATCTTTTATGGTAGCAGTCTAGAATTTAGGCCTAGACCCATAAGGTTATTTCCCTAGCTGATGGTTATGTAAACTCTGAAAATAACTAGAATTAATTTCCTAGTGAAAGAGAACCAGGGGTTATATACTACAGCAAGTTTATATTTCCATGGTCTTTGACCCCAAAGCTTTGGTTATTTGTTTTGTGGCAAACAACTTTTTGTCAGTTATAGAAGTCATATGTATGCTTAGAACAATGTAAATATTTTGGTAACCGGAACCAAAAGGTAAACATAGGTAAGTACAAATGTCCGTAAGAGCTAGTTTATGATAAATCTTAATTTTGCAGCAGAGCCAATGTTTGATTACCCTAGATTAGGGTGTGTTAAGGCCTTCCTATGAGACTGGAGGGAAGGGTTTACCAGGAGTGTGTTTGTATGAATGTTAGGAGACCTTTTGGGAAAGAATCTTCCTGAAAATGTAAAATGTGTAGGTTGGCACAATAACAACTCCCAAGCATTGGTAGGGAGAAGGTGATTTTACTCTTTGTGATTGTGAAATTTCCGTCATGTTACATTTGGCTTTCTTTCTCTTTATTTTTTGTATATCTATTTTAGGTTTTGGGTTTCTGGTTACCATGAGGTTCATATATAACATTCCAAGTACATAGCAGTCTATTTAAAATCAATGGTCACTTAAGTTCAACTGCATTCTGAAAAAATCAACAAACTTCTTTCTTTACTTCCTCCTCCACATTGTATGTTTATGCTATCATATTTTACATTTTGTATTCATAATTTTTATTGTGTCTTATTACGGCCATTTCTTTTTAACTTAAAAAGTTCCCTTAACATGCAAGGCTGGCTTAGTGGTGATAAACTCCTTTAACTTTTTTTGGGGAAACTCTTTACTCCACCTTCAATTCTGAGTGATAACTTTGCCAGGTACAGTATTTTTGGTTGTGGGTGTTTCCCTTTCAGCACTTTGAATATATCAAGCCACTTTCTACTGGCCTACAAAGTTTCTGATGAATAATCTGCTGATAGCCTTGATAGGGTTTCCGTTGTATGAGACTTTTTGTTTCTTTCTTGCTGCTTTTAAAATTCTCTTTCACCTTTGACATTTTAATTATTGTGTGTTTTGGTATGGACCTCCTTGGGTTCATCTTGTTTGGAACTCTCTTCTGTTTCCTTCGATTTCTGTTTCCTTCCACAGTTTAGGGAAGTTTTCAGCTATTATTTCTTTAAGTTCTCTGTGTGCCCCCTTTTTCTCTCTACTTTTTCTGGGACCCCTTTAATGTGAATGTTCACTTAATAGTGTTCAAGATATCTTCTAACATATCTTCATTTTTGAAATTCTTCCCTTTTGGCTTCTTATTACCTTGTTTTCCAGATCTCTGATGCGTTATTCTGCACCCACTCGTCTACTATTGATTCCCTCTAATGTATTTTTTATTTCAGTTATTGTATTCTTAAATTGTGATTAGTTCTCTTTAATATGATCTATTTCTTTTTTGAAGGTGTCACTGAGTCTTCCACTCTTCAGCTCTCAGTATCTTTACAATCAGTACTTTAAATTCTTTTTAATATTTAATTTGTTTTAAATTTCACTTTATTTTAATCCCAATATCATTAAAATACTGTTATCATTACCCTAAATTCTTTATCAGGCACATTGCTCATCTCTGTTTCACTTAGTTCTTTTTCTGAGGTTTTGTCTTATTCGTTCTTTTGGAGTATATTTCCTCATCTCCTCATTTTGTTGACTTTCTGTGTTTGTTTCTATGGTTTAGAAACAGCTACTTCTCCTAAATTTGAAAAAATTATCTTGTGTGTGGTCATCTACTATGCACGTGCTTCACTGTGTGTGCTTGGTGACTTTCATTGGCTGGTTAGAGCTGTGGGTGATGTGGGCTGGGAGTCCCAGAGCTCTCCACACAGTGGGTACCATGGCAGGACAATTAAGGCTAAAGTGGGTACAAGCCAGGGTGTCCCAAAGTTGTACACACAAAAGATGCCCTGGCAGGGCAGCTGGAGCTGTGATTGGTGTGGGTCAGGAGGTCCCTGGACTTTCTGTGCAAAGGATGCCCAAGCAGGACAGCTGACACTATAGTGCATGCAAACCAGGAAGACCCAGGGCTCTATGCAGAGAGGGTACCTTGACAGAATAACTGAAGCTGAAGTGGATGTAAACTGAGGTATTCCTGGACTCTCTGTATAGAAGGTTCCCTGGAGAGGTGGCTGAAGCTGAAGCACAGCATAGCCTAGGAGGTCCTGGGACACTCTATGCAAAGTGTACCACGGCGGGACAGCTAAAGCTAAAGTGGCTACAGGCCAGTGTGGTCCTGGGCTTAAACTGGATTGGGTGTCAACCAGAGTGTCCCAGGGTGCTCAGTGCAGGCAGTGTCCTGGCCAGGTGAATGGAGATAAGGCCAATGTAAGTGGGAGGGTTCTAGGGTGCTCTGCACAGGAGGCACTCTGGCAGGGTGGCTGGATCTGAAGCAGAAATCAGCCAAGAAATCCCAGAGTTCTTTGCACCAAGGGTGCCCTAGCATGCTGACTAAAGCCAAAGTGGTGTGGGTCCAGAGTATTCTGGGCTGCTTTGTGACTCTCATCTTGGCATGAAAGTTGGAACTATAGTGCGTGCTAGTCGGTGGGCACCACCTTGGGCCTGCCTTGGTGGGATGGATGGGGTTGGTGTGGGCTAGGGGCCTGGACTCACTAAGGTGGCAGGCTAGTTAGGACACCCAGACTGTGTACTAGTCTGTGCTTTCAAGGTGGACTGGGAGAGTAGACTCTCTCAGCCCCTTCCACCCACTGAGCTTTCCATTTGGCAAAGTTCTAGGGCTGGCTCTTTTAATCCTATTTGCTCTTTTAACCATGGCCTTTTTTCTGTGCACAAGGACAGAAGAATCTGTTCCCAGTTCTCAGTACTTTCCCTCCCCACTGTAGTTAACAGCATTATTGGGGGTGTCTTCATTACCATGTCCCCAGTTGTCTTGTTCTCTTTTGCTGTTCTTTCTATGTTTTGTTGTGCAGAAGCTGTACAGTCGTCCATCAATTCTTCAGGAGAAATTATTCTATAAATAGGGGTAATTTGGCATGTTCTGAGGAGGAGGTGAGTTCTGGGTGATTTTAAACACTATAGGCAGATCACCCTTAGTTACTGCCTACCTGGATTGGCTTGACTTAGTGTGGAGGGAGAAGAAAAGGGACAGGGATACAGAGGAAAGGGAGAAGATTATCAATGCAACTGAAAGTCTTTCTCCCAAATTCTAAGTGATATGGAAGGCATAGATATTCACTCTTCTTAAACCTGTAGGAAGAAACATTTGTACCTCTTTCCTCAAGTTTCTGTCTCAGTATATAAAGGGCTTGAGGGTTAAATGAACTTCTGTTCCTCACACCCTTTAGGGAGTACAGAGTGAGGGCAGGTGGAAGAGCTAATCCTATGTGGAGAATTTGCTCACTGGGAAAGATTTACTAGTGAGCAGGATGCTTATATGTGATATACCTTCTCCAAGCTTTTACTTCCTGGCACTTTTGTCTCTATGCACTTAGCCTGCAAAGAGCCCACAGCCCATATTCTGAAGAAGGTGCTATGAACTAGACCAGAGATGAAAGGTGGGCCTTGATTTAGGATTATCAGAGATTATTTCCTTAATTAGTCCACAGTTGTAATGACTTTGCTTTACAGTGGCCTCATTTAGCAAGGAGTGGAAAAGATGCACATGAGATAAGGACACCTGGTGGTGCACATGAAGGCAGCTCCCTCCTGCCTGCTCAATTCTCATGGAAGTACAGCAGAAGCTATGTCTCAGCAGCCTACTAGGAGTGAAGAATGCTCCAGACCAGAAGAACACACAAGGTAGGAGTAAGATGGCAAGTCAATTCCCTAAAAATGAATGTCTTGATGTCCTGTACACACAGACATTTTAAGTTTATTTCATGCTATGTCTTTGGGACAAGGCTTCCATGAAGCAGTATTTGTGGTTGGTTTTCCTTCTCATTCTCCAAGCTCTATCTGTTCTGTGTGTAACTGGGTGTATAAGGTAGGACTCTTTGTGTAAGTGATATGGAGTCACATTTGTGTGCATGTGTGAGCTTGCAGGCTTTAAGATCTAGGTTTAGATGGGGAGGAAGGAGGCTCTGCTTTGCCTTCTTAACTATGCTTTCCAGTGATGCAACATTTTGGATATTCCCATACAAATAATCCAGTACCTTATTTCTTATTTGTCTTGTGTGTGTTGTGGCATTCTGAGATACTAACTGGGTACATTTAGTGGTGAGTAACAAAGACTGGGTGTCTGTTTTATGCAGTACAGCAGAGAATACAGAATGCAACTGCCCCATGGAGGATACTGGGCAATCAGCAGAGGAGGGCACCAGCCATATTGGAAATTTGGCAGCTCCAGCGAAGTACAACATGAGCACAGCATGACTTCAGGCGACATTGATAAAAAATGTCATCAGAGGCAGCATCAGTAAAATTGCACATTCACTAGGCTTTACAGAGATTGAAGGCTTGCTGATAGAGCCACACAGAGCCAGAGCTAAAGCCAGAGCAAAAGAGGAAGTTGGTAGCTGAGAGGCCTTGCTTTTCAATATCAGTGGGGCATCTGTAGGGGACATGCAGGAATTCTTGGGGGAGGCTTTTAAAAGGTATCTGGAAGATACTCAATAATAGGCGAGGGAAGAATTAGAAATTACCGTGTTTCTATAAATGTGACTCTCTGTCATTCCCTAACTGGTAGGGCCTGGGGAAACAAAGGTGCTAAAGAGTTTGAACAGGTTTTTGGCATACATTTTTCCTAATTCTAGTCATACCTAATCTGATAGCCAACTTGGGTACTTAAAATAAACTGATTGATTGATTTCATGATCTTAAATCTTTTTTTTTTTTCATTGTTGACTCTGAATGGGGAGCTTTTACATGTATTTTTAGCATTTTTGACAGCTTCTGCATTAATGATTACTGAATCTATCAGTTAAAATGATATTGGTCTATGTCCCATGTACATGTGACAGGAGAGGATGATGGGCAATGGATATGTATGTATACAGAGGAAAGTGATGGAGGGACAAATGGAGGAAGATTTAGCAATAAGGCAGGAATATCAAGTTTTTGTTTTTGTTTTTGAGAGAGAGAGAGAGAGCATGTGTGGGAGCAGGGTGGGAGGGGCAGAGGGAGAGGGAGAGAATGAGTCTTAAGCAGGCTCCACATCCAGTGCAGGGCCTACCATAGAGCTCCATCTCACAACCCTAATACCCTGATATCATGACCCAAGCCAAGATGAAGAGTCGGATGCTTAACTGACTGAGCCACCCAGGCACCCGAGGAATATCAAGTTTTAATGGACATTACATTCTAAACTCCACAAAGATTACTTTTTTGATTAACATTTCCAATTTGAATTCCTAGCATAGTATGTGGGCTATAATAGAAAATCAAAATATTTTGATAAATAAATATTACATTTGTATATTATTATCTAAAAAAAAAAAACAGTCCACAAGAAGTTGTACTTTGGAGAAGGATTGAGAGATAGGAAGTAGACTGATGAAAAAGCAAAGGAAAATTAAAGACAAAGGATTTTGAAGAGGGAGAGTAACATGAATCTCTCACATTAAACTCTAAAGCCACCATCAATTTACCTGCTTTTTTTGGGTTTTGCTCTTTGTACAAGATTGCCTCTTCAAATAGTAAGGAACTATGCATGTATTTTCTGGTGATGTTTGTTGAAGAAAAGTAATTCAGGGCATAAGACAGAACAGACTCTTGGCTGCATATGAACAATTTGTTCCAAAAAATCAGATTTAAATGTTGTTGTAGTGATAAAATGAAGGCATGTTCAAGATATGCCTATTGAGACACTGGCCTTTTATACTAACTTACATCCCTGCATCAAGAAAATCGCCCTCTCTCATGTGGTAAGGCCATCAGAGCAGGGGTGAGGGAGGAGGGAAAGGAGAAGTGCTGAAATGGCACCTACCCACTGTTGTCCCTATGTAGTCACATCAGAATAGCAGTGAACTGCCAACAGGTGCCCTCAGCATCATGTAAGAGTTCTGAATATTATAACCAAAAAAAGACATCCAGAGCTATAGGTAGCCTGATGTATATTTTCAAAGTGAAATCTGGGTAGTTCTTTTTCTTCCTTAAGTACAGACCTTTGCTATAAAATAAAATACCACACACAAAAAATAAAATACCACAATCAGTCATTGGATTTTACTGCTACAACTTGTTCAGTTCTTTTAAATTAAATTGTGGGGACACCTGAGTGGCTCAGTCATTAAGTATCTGCCTTTGGGTGAGGTCACGATCCCGGGGTCCTGGAATCGAGCCCCACATCAGGCTCTCTGCTCAGTGGGAAACCTGCTTCTCCCTCTCCCTCTCTTCCTGCTTGTGTTCCTTCTCTTGCTTTGTCTATCTCTGTCAAATAAATAAAATAAAATCTTTAAATTAAATTGTGGTTAAATCCCCAAACAAAAAATGAAATGAAAGTAAAATATTGATGAGGAGAAGAAAGAAGTTGTGAATCTCACTGTCCTTCTGACCCAACATTGATAACAATGACAGTGCGCTTTCAAAATATAATATGGGAGGTTTTGTCAGTTTCGGTACACTCAAAAGACATCTTGTGGTTATTTGTGATGTATTTCACAAATTTCTCACAAATTCTTGCCATAGGATTTTTCCTTTGAGAGTATTTTATGAAACTGCTGTAGTAAATATATGTTTATCTTCTTGAATTATTTCGTTGATGATTTCTTGCTCTTCATTCTCTCTAACCTTTTTTTTTTTTTTCTAGGCCTGTTGGATGGAGTGATCCTTTAATTTCTTCTCTTTTCTCCTCTATTTTCTATTTCTTCATTTTTTTCCCTCTCTCTCTCACATATTATATACCCCTGACCTTCTCTTGACTTCTTTATTTCTGTTGTTATGTTTTACGTCTCTATGCCTTCTTTCTTATTCCTGGAACAGTCCTTTTTTTTTTTTTTTTTTTTTTTTTTTTTAAATAGCATCCTGTTCTCATTCCATGAGTGCAATGTATTCCATTATTTCTCTGAATATATTGGTGTGTGCTTGTGTGAGAAGTTTCTTCACCCGACAGTCTTGTTTTCCTCCAATTTTTTCCCCATTTCTTTGTCTTAGTCCTTACCTTGGATTAGAACCTTTTTTAGGTGGCTGGAAGTCCTCGTTTGGCAGCTCTTATTTAAGAGTCAGGGACAAGAAAGCTGATTTAGAAGCTCTGAGAACTTTTGTGGAGTGTGTCAACTGTGAACTGCAATAGAGGATGAAACTCACTGAAACTCATTTAGGTTATTTCCACATTTTAGCTACTACAAGTAAAGCTGCTATGAACTCTAATGCAGAGATTTTTGTGTGAATCTAAGTTTTATTTTCCTGGGACTGTCCAGGAATAAGATTGTTGCGTACTATGTTTAGTTTCAAAAGAAACTGCCAACTCATTTTCCAGAGTGCGGTGCCATTTTGCATTCCCACCGGAAATGCACGAGTGATCCAGTTTCTCTTCATATTATCCAGCATTAGATATTTATTCATTTTTTTAGGTTGTCTGTTTTCTTATTATTGAGTTTTGAGATTTTTTTTAACATATATATATATATATTATATATATATATTCTGGGTACAAGATCTTTATCAGATTTGTTTTGTAAATAGTTTCTCCCAGTCCATGGTTTTTCTTTTCACTCTCTTAGTAATATCTTCTATAGAGCAAAGCTTTTTGATTTTGATGAAGTCTGATTTATCAGTGTTTTCACTTATTGACTGTACTTTTGGTGTCTTCTTGATGAATGATTAGCTTAATTCATGGTCATGATGATTTTATCCTGTTTTCCTCTAGTAGTTTTAGAACTTTGAGTGTTACCTGTACATCTTTGAACCATTTTAAGTCACTTTTTATATAGTAAAAAGTATGGATCAAAGTTTCTTCTATATTTGTGAATATTGAATTGCTTTAGCACCATATATATTAAAGGCCATTCCTTCTCCATGGAATTGCCTTGCATTGGTCAAAAGTCAACTGGGTGGGGTCTATAGACTGTTCATTGTACTCTGTTGTCTATATATGCTTTTGCCAGTGGCACAGCTTTATATTAGGACTTGAAATCAGGTAGTGTGAATCTCTCAACTTTATGCTTCTTTTAAAAAATTGTGATTATTCTAGTATTTTACCTTCCCATAAACATTTTAGAATCAGCTTGTTAATACCTACCAAAAATCCTGCTAATGTTTTGATTGGGATTACAAAAAATTTAGAAGCCAATAGGAGAGAACCAACTTATTAACAATATTGAGTCTTCAAATCTATTCCATATTTTTTTTGCTGCCATCATAAATGGTTGTGTCAATTGTCAATTTGTTTTCCATACCCCAGGTAATATTTTTCAGTTCTTAACTCTCAGGGGCTAGGACATTGTCTAGTATAGACTAAGCACTCAGTAAATATTTGTTGACTATTGGTCTTAATGTTAGAAAATTGGGGTTCTATTTCTGGCTCTACTCTACTTATTGTGATAATCTTGAGTAAGACACATAATACCCCTGAGCCTCATTGTACTAATCTGAAAACAATACAGTGGCTCTAGATAATATGTAAGCATATTTGAGCTGTACTTATTCTGTGAGTCTATGACTTAGCCAATTTGACATAAATTCCTAAAGCGTATCATTTCCCCCTCTTATTCTGGATGGCTTATCTGGGCTAGGCAGGAGAATTAAGGGGAAAAAATAAACTTACAAATTTTTCTTACTCCATTATTTAACTGAATTTAATATTCTTAGCATTAAATGTTTGAAACTTTATTTTTTATTGACATTTAATTAACATACAGTGTTATAAATGTTTGAAACTTTAAAAAATGTGAATTTATTGAGATCAGTGGGTCAAAATGGAAGCAAAAAAAGTCATGGTGATACTTGCTCATATCCCCCTCTATTTCATAGCCCTGTAGGAGAATAATTTAGCATGCAATATTTTTACAATTTGGGCATCCTGTAAGGTGGATGTGACTGGCATTGAATGATCCTTTTTTAAAAAATTTTATTTCTTTATTTGACTGAGAGAGAGATCACAAGTAGGCAGAGAGGCAGGCAGTGGCGGGGGGGGGGCAGGCTCCCCGCTGAGCAGAGAGCCTGATTGGGGCTCGATCCCAGGACCCTGAGATCATGACCTGAGCTGAAGGCAGATACTTTAAACTACTGAGCCACCCAGGTGCCCCAAGGCATTGAATGATCTGATAATGATCACCCCTATGTGGTTGACTTGATTATTTATGATACCCTTTAAGTTAAAAGCCATCAGGTTGGCCTTATGGAATCATGCAAAGTAGACAGTTGTGGCAACCAGAGCAACTCCACTTATCTTCTCCTTTCCCTCATCTATTAGCAGTAGTGCCTGTTTCATTACTTACTGGTCACTCATTGTCTCAGGTTGTTACAGAAGAGGGGATTTCATCTTCATTGGCTATTTACTCCCAAAGCTAGTTCAGAGAAGTGGTGGCCTAATTTTTAAGGGCTTAAATATTTTATCTTACTTAGGGAGACAACATTTGATAATACTTAATCACTCTTGTGGTCAGGTCTTGCTGACCCATATGAAGAATTATCTCCTTTTGTTTACTCAAATGATTACATTCTAAATTAAAACTTTTGAGTATAACATTCACACATTTCAAAGTGAAGATGATTGCAATCATATTTTTTTTAGAAGAATATTTCAAAATTGTCACATTCACCCCTACCTCTGCAGTTAGCATTGGGTATCTACACTCAACAGAAACTGTTCTTGCAAAATTTATCTGAAGCTCCATTTTGTTTTTCCTTTACTCTTAGACTTGTCTGAATTACTTAAAGTCACTGACTGCCATTTTTCCTTAGTGTTTTCTCCTCCTTTGGCTTCCATAACACATCTTTATTTTAGGGTTTTTTTTTGTTTGTTTGTTTTTGTTTTTGTTTTTACCTCTCTGGTTGCTTTTTTCTTTCTCCTTTGCAAGTTTTGCCAGACTGGGAGTGGCTTTGCAATTATGAAGAGGAGGATGCAGTGGTGACACGGAGGGACAGACAACCAGAAACCAGCTGGGGTCAGACAAGAGGCAGTCAAGGTAGATGTCAGCAGGGACAAGTGGCAATGAAGATTTACCTCAAGGCCTTGGCGCTATCCAGCCCTTGTGGGACGAAGGGCACAAATGCAGCAGAAATGGAAAAGGACATGAATTGACTGAGGTTAATTTTTCACATCCAGAAGAATGAAAGCTCAAAACAGAAATTAAATTTAGTTGCAGAAATAAAGTTATATCTTGGCAGATCTCAGTTTGTGGCCCAAGGTTCAAGTTTACCAACATACAACACTTTGAAATGGCTTTTTCATATGTCATTTGACCTGATAATATTATAAAGAAGATAAATAAATTATGGTTGCTTTTCAATCAGAATTAAATAAGTTTCCCAATGTCCATGCAATCCAACAGCAATAAGGCAAGAATTGGTTTTCAGAGCTTCTGCTTCATAATGCCATCCTCCTTCCATTAGATCACACAATTGGGGTTAACTGGTTATTTAATAGTTGCAGAAAAAAAAATCTAATGATTCATCATCAGTGAGACTAATGCCAAGTCAGATCCAGAGGGAAATAGGTGCTATTCAGTAGCAATAGAAACTATTTTATGAGAAATATTTGTAAGTCAAACTGGTGGGTAGAACCATCAATGGAGCTGATTGCTATGCAGTATAAACTTAGCCATTCTTCTTTGTCATTTTAGTGTCTAATAATGATTGCTGAAAACTTCAAAGTAGAGGAATAGCATTTTTAGAGTTGGATTTAACCTCTTGTGAAGTCTTTTCATTTTACAGGTAAGAGAACTGAGATCTGGAAAGGTTATATACAGCTGGTTAGTAATGGAAACAGTGAGCCCCCAGGTTTTAAGATGGTGCATTTTCCCTTACACCATCTTATTTTTGGGAAAACTAAAATGGCAGAATTGTTACTATTTTGGCTGAGCTGTAGAGGCAGAAGAGGTGGTAAGCCATTCAAAGGAAGTCGGATTTACTTTGTCCTGTGCTTTCTAGGCTATCTGTTCCTCCCTGCCCATTATCGGAGTATTGCAGTAAGCCTATTAGAGGGTACTTGTGTTATCAAGATAATGAGTTTTCCTTGGAAAATATTATTTTTAGCTTCTGAAGGTAGGGCTTATTTCAGAGACTGTTAGCCTAGGGTGTGGTGGATGATAAGTATATCTTCAGTCCATTAACTTCTATCATTCATCATCATTTTCAGATAGTTCTCTTTAAAAAATTGAAGGTCATACAATTTTTGGGAGCCCTTTAAGACATCCAGGTCTTGGGGCACCTGGGTGGCTCAGTGGGTTAAGCCTCTGCCTTCGGCTCAGGTAATGATCTCAGGGTCCTGGGATCAAGCCCCGCATTGGGCTCTCTGCTCAGTAGGGAACCTGCTTCCCTCTCTCTCTGCCTGCCTCTCTGCCTACTGGTGATCTCTCTGTCAAATAAATAAATGAAATCTTAAAAAAAAAAAAAAGATATCCAGGTCTTAGACCCCTGTATTATTCTACTGTGGGATTGTTATCTAAATTGCCACACTTCTATTTGCTTATTACTCTTTAATTTTTTTCCTTTTCCTTGTGCTTTTCATTACTTTTTATCTCAACTTCTGTTACATCTTTCCTGTTTCTCTAATCACCACAAATTGGGTAGTAAGTATATTTTGTTCCAAACAAAGATACTGTCTTAATTCATCAACCATGTGGTCAATTAATTAGCCTAAATTCTTGAACACCTGTCAAGTCTTGCTGAGTTGGCAGGTTCTTTTCCTTCCTTATTTTCCTTTATGCTTTCTCTTTCTGACCAGTCATTTGGTTAAGTTCCAGTGATGAATAATATGTTTTTGCTCCAGGTTAGAATGTTTTAAAATTAGAATCTGACCCTATAGTCTTTTTCTGAGTCATATGAAAACATATTTAACCACATTTAGTCTATATTTACTTAACCTACATAATTTCTCAAGACTCACTGTCAATTATTGAAGTGTTATTAGGGAGTTGGATTCTGACTGTTATTGCTGAAGACCAGGCACTTACTTATCACCCCTAAATGAAGTTTCTGCATTAGCCTCCTAATTGGTCTTAAGTCTTTTTATGTGTAAGGATTTATGTATGTCCCTAGCTCTCCTAGTTTCTTATACTTGAACCACATGAAGACACTTGGTAGTCCCCAAGTATGTCTTTTGTCTTCCTTTACTCATTCTATCTACATGAACTGCTCATATCTTTTTCTACCCATTGCACATTAGATGCCCACCCACATAACAAGGCTCAGAGGAAAGGTCACTTCCTCTATGATATTTTGTTAACTCCTGGTATGTTAAATTGGTTTCTAAGAAGCAGAGCCTGAGGCAAAGATTCAGGTGCATTTTGATTTATGGTAGCATTGCTCTTAGGAGGAACCTGTAAGTGAATGAGGAAAGCAGGACAGCAAAGAACAGAGCAAGGTTGTTACCTTAGGAAAAGTTTGCCTTGGCCTAATCCACTGGTGGTGGGGTAGTTGCCTCTAGGACATTAACTATACCACAAAGTTTTCTCTCCATGGGATGGGGGGAAGTCTTTTGTACCCCCATATTGATTAGTCATTAAATATAGGCTATCTTGGGAGTTAGTGAATATTTCTAGCCATGTGACTGTCATCAACAGAGGGTAATTTTTATAAAAAAGGGACATTTGTGAGCTCCTAACAGCTAACACTCTCAGCACCCAGGATCCAGTAAATAAGATATGGAGGCACCCCAACAACATCTAAAACATGTACTAAGTTAGAATTTTTTATACCTATGTGCTTGTACTTTATGTAACTCTAGTTTGTGTGTCACTGATATCAACTATCCCATTTTTCTTAAATCTTTGGAAAACTAGAAATATTCAAAGTCACCTAGAAGAGTTTATTCTTATGTTAATATAGCATCCAATGGTTTTAACAGTAAAATTATAGCTCATATTAAATATGTCCTTTTGATTGAGTATTTCAGTTAGTAATGTGAATATGAATAAAACCAAGGTTTTAAGGTTTATGACACATGGGTTAAGGATATAAGCAAGCAACTAAAAAAAATAGCCTATAAGCATATAAAAATCATTTTCATGAAAACACATAGTAATGCAATAAAAATTAAGATAGAAAAAACACTCATAAAATTGGCAACTAGTACAAAGTATTCTAGTACTTGGTGTTAGTATGGTTGGTATAATGTGGGTGAGTAGATACTCTTATACATTGTTTATGGGAGTATACATTGGTATAGTCTGTTTTTTTGGAGGAGAGGATGTCACTCTAGCAATGCGTATCCAAAATACATGAACTTTGGGACACCTAGGTGGCTCTGTCAGCTAACCTAACTCTGCCTTCAGCTAAGGTCATGATCCCAGGGTCCTGGGAGTGAGTCCTGCATCAGGCTCCTTGCTCAGCAGGGAGCTTGCTTCTCCTTCTCTGCCCATTGCTTCCTCCTGCTGTGTGCTCTCTCTCTCTCTCTCTGACAACTAAATAAATAAAAATTTTAAAAACAAAACAAAGTACATAACCTTTGATATAGGAATTTTATGTTTTGAAATTCAACCTAGAGAAATTATTGAAAGGTACCCAAAGAAAAGACTTTAATGAATAACATTTTTATTTCAGTACCACTCACAATAGTGAAAATTTGTAAACAGTACATCTAAAAATCAGTGATTCGTTAAATAATTTTGAAGAAATTAGCCTTTGAAATGATATAACTGTGTTTATTGACATTGTAAGATACTCATAATACATTGTTTAAAAAACAGGTTATTAGCAATAGGTAATTGCCTTCTATCATTTACATATGATTCCCTGGCACTATAGCAGAACAAGAGATTGGATAAAGGAAGAATAAGAATGTACCTTATAGCAACTGTGTTACATTTGCCAATTACTTAGCTTCTCTGAGAATTAATATTAGCAACTTCAAAACAATAGTGGAAATAATATTTACTTGGCAGAAATGTAATAACTGGGGAAAATGTATTTAAAATGCCTAGCATAATACCTGAAGCTTAGCAAATTTTTAGTAAAAGCTAAGAACCATCATTACCATTACCATCACTACCACCATCAATCAAGAAGGAGACACACCTGCAATTACAGCAATTTCAAGGTGATTGTGGGATGAGGACAACTTGACATATACACATTTTTATACATTGGATAGCAGGCTAAATTGAAGACTCGTGGAATATTTCTGGTAGAAGAGATTTTTAAAACCATCTTGCTAACCCTCTTAAATTCTGAATGAGGCCAGAAAGTTTAGAGGATTTCTGTAAGATCCCTCGTTGTCAGAGCCAGGAACAAATTCAGATCTTCAGATTCCCACCTGATTTCTCTCTGCTATTAATATAAGTGCCTCAAGAGAAAAAAAAGAAGCTCTCAAAGATACACAGCGGAGTGGGGGGAGGTACTCAGGGCACTGGGACCCTTTTTCTATACAATTACTGAAATCTTATGTCCTGTGTACAATTGACTGTTTATCATTTTCATTGGTCCGAGACTCCTTCCATCTCTTCTCTTTATTCTTTGGTGAATTCCTCCTTTCACTGTGATTCTGAAAGCACCAGCAGTAATATTATCCTGCAGCTCCTGGCCACAAAGTGTTTGGACTATACTAAGTCTGGCCATCCATGGTATGCTATCTCCTTTGTCACAGCTCCTTAAACGAACTAAGCAAAGTAATTAAGAATCCTTCTATGAGGGGAGACAAGATGGCGGGGAAGTAGGAGGAGACGCCATTTCAACCTGTACCCTAAAGTGAGCTGATTACTTACCAAAGAACTCCGATTGCCCATGAAATCAGCCTGAGATCAGAATTATACACGTCTGGATCTCTACGGGGGCAGAAGACACCAGTGGGCAGGCAAAGCAGAGTGGGAACATCGGACTGATATCAGAAGACAAACAAAAAGGGGAGGGAGCCACCAGAGGTGACCCATTGGAAAGTAATACCCCAATACGAGAGTTCCCTGCATCTGGAGATCCAGCATTAACTTGGAGTCTGGTTGAAAGCACTCAAAAAGAGCAAAGGATTGTGGGGGGAAATTGTGGGAATCGGGGTGGTTAGGGACAGGGGCTTAAGTCCCCAGACCCAGGACAGCCACCCCTGGCACTGAGCCAGAGAGTGCAGTGGAGAAACCAGGTCTTGGTCCCTGAGCTGCCAGCACACCTGAGAGCGTGTGGGGTCCGGCTTCCGTGAGGGGCTGGCAGCCTCACCAGCCGGCAGAAGCATAGCCTTTTTGCAGTCCCCACACGAGTGCCGTGCCGTGCTATTGTGCACTGTGTTATCAGAGTCTAAGTCGTGCCCCGCGCCCTCCCCTGAGAGAGGTGTGCACAGGTGCCAGCCCAGCGCTCTCAGACCCGGAAAGACCAGGCACTCCCAGCCTGGGCTAGGGGGAAAATCTCAGTGTGCGATCGCTGCTTGGAACCTCTCTGGTGGTCCGGAGCTGCCCAGACAGCCGCCACTGTCGTGGTTTTGGGTAAAAGTAGGAGTTCCTATGTCCCAGGGACCTTGACTCAGAACGTGCTCTGCCAGGGGCCGAGGGGGAACTTATGTGCTCTGCAGCACCCAGAGGGGAACAAACTGAGGCTTCTCTCTGAGAGGGAGGTCTGGGTGCAGTTTGCTTTCCTCTAAACCTCCAAAAGCCATCAAAAGCTGTAAAGGCGAGAGAAAAAAAAAAAAACAAAAAAAACAAAAAACGAACAAACAAACATAAAAACCTCCAGAGAACAAAAGCCTGAAAAACCGGTTTCCTCATGCCCGCCCCCTTGAAGGGAGCGGGAGGACTTAACTCAGGGAACATTGCCTGAAAACCCACATGGCAGTCCCCTCCCCCAGAAAACCAACCAGAAAAAAAAAAGAAAAAAAAAAGACGACAAGAGAACAACCACCACTACTTCATAGATACAACTTTTATTTTTAATTCGTTCCCACTATTCTGGTTCCTATTTACCATCACAGTGAGATGTCCAGTACATCAAATTCCATAATAACCTTTTAACCTGAACTTTTTGATACATATACCCGTGTTTTTCTTTTGTTTTTCTATTTTTTAATTTTTTAAAAAATTTTAGTTTAGCTTAGTTTATTCTTTTTTTATTTTTATTTTTTAACATTCATATAGAGTTAAACTTCAAGGTAATTCCCTTTCCCCAATCAGTGCTACCCCTATAGGTAAACCAATTTTTAATCCCCCTTTATCTTAGGAAAGTTGAGTCCTTTAACAAAGATATCAAGATACATCCAGGAAGAATCAAAATTACCTTCTTTGCCCACACTGAGAATTTATAACCACTCTTCCATCTTTTTCTTCCACCAGTGTTTCTGTGTATTTGTGTTTGTCCTGATAGTATATAAATCTTATATTTGGGGTACTTTTTGATGAGTGTCTTTTTTTTTTTTTTTTTTTGCTTTTATATATTTACATTTTTTTTTCTCTTGTCATATACTTTTATCAGTCTTTTTGTTTGTCTGTTTTTGTATACGTCATAAATCTTACCTTGGGACCCATTTGGGCTGAGCCTTCTCTTTTATCTTTTTTTTTTTTTTTCCGGTCTCTCTCTCTCTCTCTTTTTTTTTCTTTTTCTTTTCTTTTTTCTCTCTTTCTTTTTTCTTTCATTTGGATGGGGACTTCTGATTGCTCAGAAGCATTCCAGGGTGCACCTTGACTGCACCACAGTCGATACATACAGCTACATCCATTCAGCCATCTCTCACCAAAATGACTAGGAGGAGAAATGCCCAACAGAATAAAAATTCAGAGGATGGGCCTTCTGCAACAGAGCTAATGGCTATCAAAATAGACAATATGTCGGAAGGGGAATTCAGGCTAACAATTATCCAGGCAATAGCTAGATTGGAGAAAGCCATGGATGACCAAATGGAATTGATTAGGGAAGAACTGAAAGCCACCAGGGATGATGTTCACAATGTTAGGGCAGAACTGAAAGCCAGCAGGGATGATGTTCACAATGCTCTCGATGAGTTCCAATATAATCTAAATTCTCTAAAAGCTAGGGTAACTGAAACAGAAGATAGAATTAGTGATCTGGAGGACAAACTGATAGATTGGATCAGGGGGAAACCTGGAACAAATAGCTTAGAAGCCACAAAAACAGAATCAGGGAAATAAATGATGCCATGAGATGTTCCAACATCAGAATTATTGAAATCCCTGAAGGGGAGGAGAAAGAAAGAAGTGTAGACGATATAGTGGAATCTCACGAATGGAACCAGCGTTTATGTACTAGAGGTAGAACGGTCTCCCCCCAAGGTTATAGATTCTCGAAAGTCCTCGAGACACCTAATAGTAAAAATGAAGAATTAAAATTGTAGGCAGGCCTTCTTGAAGACAGCTAGGACAAAGAGTCTCCTTACGTAAGGGGGAAAGCCCATCAGAATAACATTAGACCTGTCCACAGAAACCTGGCAAGCCAGAAAGGGCTGGCAAGATATATTCAGTATACTAAATGAGAAGAACATGCAGCTAAGAATACTTTATCCAGCAAGACTGACATTCAAAATAGATGGAGAGTTAGTTTCCAAGACCGGCAAGGCTTAAAAGAGTATGCGACCACCAAGCCGACACTACAGGAAACATTAAGGGGGGGTTCTATAAAAGAGTAAAAATCCCAAGAATATAATTGAACAGAAATATAGAGTCACTCTCAATGTGAATGGCCTAAATGTGCCCATAAAATGACACAGGGTTGAAGATTGGATAAAATGACAGGACCTATCCATATGTTGTCTACAAGAGATCCATTTTGAACCCAAGGATACACCCAGACTGAAAGTGAAGGGATGGAGAAGCATCTTTCATGCCAATAGGCCTCAAAAGAAGTCCAGGATAGTGATTCTCATATCAGATAAATTAGATTTTAAACTAAAGACTAGTCAGAGATATAGAAGGACACTACATAATTCTTAAAGGGACTATCCACCAAGATGATCTAACAATTGTAAATATCTATGACCCCAATATGGGAGTAGCCAATTACATAAGAAAACTATTAATCAAGATAAAGAGTTATATTGATATGAATACATTAATAGTAGGAGATCTTAACACACCTCTC
>NW_019154123.1:9509697-9552029 GCF_002288905.1 Enhydra lutris kenyoni
CCAAGATGATCTAACAATTGTAAATATCTATGACCCCAATATGGGAGTAGCCAATTACATAAGAAAACTATTAATCAAGATAAAGAGTTATATTGATATGAATACATTAATAGTAGGAGATCTTAACACGCCTCTCTCAGTAATAGATCATCCAAGCAGAAAATCAATAAAGAAATAAGAGAATTGAATGACACATTGGACCAGATGGGCCTCATAGATATATACAGAACATTCCATCCTAAAACAACAGAATACTCATTCTTCTCAAGTGCACATGGAACCTTCTCCAGAATAGACCACATACTGGGTCACAAATCAGGACTTGACCAATACCAAAAGACTGAGATTATTCCCTGCATATTCTCAGATCACAATGCTTTGAAACTGGAGCTCAATCACAAGGAAAAGTTTGGAAGGAACTCAAACACCTGGAAGCTAAAGACCACCTTGCTTAAGAATGCTTGGATCAACCAGGAGATCAAAGAAGAACTGAAACAATTCATGGAAACCAATGAGAATGAAGACATTTCAGTCCAAAACCTATGGGATACAGCAAAGGCAGTCCTAAGGGGGAAATACATAGCCATCCAAGCCTCCCTCAAAAAAATTGAAAAATCCAGAATACACCAGTTGTCTGTACACCTTAAAGAACTGAAGAATCAACAACAAATCAGACCAACTCCACACATAAGAAAGGAAATAATCAAGATTAGAGCAGAGATCAATGAGGTAGAAACTAGAGATACATTAGAATGTATCAATGAAACTAGAAGTGGTTTTTTGAAAGAATCAGATCAATAAACCATTGACCACACTAATCCAAAAGAAAAGAGAGAAAGCTCAAATTAATAAAATTATGAATGAAAAGGGAGAGATCATAACAAACACCAAGGAAGTAGAAACAATCATCAGAAGTTATTATCAACAGTGATATGCCAATAAGCTAAGCAACCTAGATGAAATGGATGCATTCCTGGAAAACTATAAACTCCCAAAATTGAACCAGGAAGAAATGGACAACCTGAATAGACTGATATCAGGTAATGAAATTGAAGCAGTGATCAAAACCTCCCAAAAAACAAGAGCCCAGGACCTGATGGATTCCCTGGGGAATTCTACTAAACTTTCAAAGAAGAAATAACACCTATTCTCCTGAAGCTGTTTCAAAAAATTGAAGCAGAAGGAAAACTTACAGACTCTTTTTATGAAGCCAGCATTACCCTGATCCCCAAACCAGGCAAAGACCACACCAAAAAGGAGAATTTCAGACCAGTATCACTGATGAATATGGATGCTAAGATTCTCAACAAGATCCTAGCAAACAGGATCCAACAGCACATTAAAAAGATTATCCACCATGACCAGGTGGGATTCATCCCTGGGTTACAAGGATGGTTCAACATTTGCAAATCAATCAATGTGATAGAACAAATCAATAAGAGAAGAACCACATGGTCCTCTCGATGCAGAAAAAGCATTTGACAAAATCCAGCATCCATTCCTGATTAAAATGCTTCAAAGTATAGGGATAGAGGGAACATTCCTGAACTTCATAAAATCTATCTATGAAAGACCCACAGCAAATATCATCCTCAATGGGAAAAAGCTCACAGCCTTCCCATTGAGATCAGGAACATGACAAGGATGCCCACTCTCACCACTCTTGTTCAACATGGTATTAGAAGTCCTAGCAACAGCAATCAGACAACAAAGAGAAATAAAAGGTATCCAGATTGGCAATGAAGAAGTCAAACTCTCTCTTTTTGCAGATGACATGATTCTTTATATGGAAAACCCAAAGACTCCACCCCCAAACTACTAGAACTCATACAGCAATTCAGTAACGTGGCAGGATACAAAGTCAATGTACAGAAACCAGTGGCTTTCTTATACACGAACAATGAAAATACAGAAAGGGAAATTAGAGAATTGATTCCATTTACTATAGCACCAAGAACCATAAGACACCTGGGAATAAACCTAACCAAAGAGGTAAAGGATCTGTACTCGAGGAACTACAGAGCACTCATAAAAGAAATTGAAGAAGACACAAAAAGATGGAAGACCATTCCATGCTCTTGGATCGGAGGAATAAACATTGTTAAAATGTCTATACTGCCTAGAGCAATCTATACTTTTAATGCCATTCTGATCAAAATTCCACCGGTATTTTTTAAAGAGCTGGAGCAAATAATCCTAAAATTTGTATGGAATCAGAAGAGACCCTGAATTGCTAAGGAAATGTTGAAAAACAAAAATAAAACTGGCGGCATCACATTACCTGATTTCAAGCTTTACTACAAAGCTGTGATCACCAAGACAGCATGGTACTGACATAAAAACAGACACATAGACCAGTGGAACAGAGTAGAGAGCCCAGATATGGACCCTCAACTCTATGGTCAAATAATCTTCGACAAAGCAGGAAAAAATATACAGTGGAAAAAAGACAGTCTCTTCAATAAATGGTACTGGGAAAATTGGACAGCTATATGTAGAAGAATGAAACTCAACCATTCTCTTACATCATACACAAAGATAAACTCGAAATGGATAAAAGACCTCAATGTGAGACAGGAATCCATCAGAATCCTAGAGGAGAACATAGGCAGTAACCTCTTTGATATCAGCCACAGCAACTTCTTTCAAGATATGTCTCCAAAGGCAAAGGAAACAAAAGCAAATATGAACTTTTGGGACTTCATCAGGATCAAAAGCTTCTGCACATCAAAGGAAACAGTCAACAAAACAAAGAGGCAACCCACAGAATGGGAGAAGATATTTGCAAATGACAGTACAGACAAAAGGTTGATATCCAGGATCTATAAAGAACTTCTCAAACTCAACACACACAAAACAGATAATCGTATCAAAAAATGGGCAGAAGACATGAACAGACACTTCTCCAATGAAGACATACAAACGGCTATCAGACACATGAAAAAAATGTTCATCGTCACTAGCCATCAGGGAGATTCAAATTAAAACCACATTGAGATACCACCTTACACCAGTTAGAATGGCCACAATCAGCAAGACAGGAAACAACATGTGTTGGAGAGGATGTGGAAAAAGGGGAACCCTCTTACACTGTTGGTGGGAATGCAAGTTGGTGCAGCCACTTTGGAGAACATTGTGGAGATTCCTCAAGAAATTAAAAATAGAGCTTCCCTATAACCATGCACTACTGGGTTTTTACCCCAAAGATACAGATGTAGTGAAAAGGGCCATCTGTACCCCAATGTTTATAGCAGCATGGCCACAGTTGCCAAACTGGAAAGAACCAAGATGCCCTTCAATGGGCGAATGGATAAAGAAGATGTGGTCCATATACACTATGGAGTATTATGCCTCCATCAGAAAGGATGAATACCCAACTTTTGTATCAACATGGACAGGACTGGAGGAGATTATGCTGAGTGAAATAAGTCAAGCAGAGAGAGTCAAGCATCATATGGTTTCATTTATTTGTGGAGCCTAACAAATAACATGGAGGACATAGGGAGATGGAGAGGAGATGGGAGTTGAGGGAAATTGGAAGGGGAGGTGAACCATGAGAGACTATGGACTCTGAAAAACAATCTGAGGGTTTTGAAGGAGTGGGGGGTGGGAGGTTAGGGGAGACAGGTGGAGGGAATTAAAGAGGGCACATATTGCATGGAGCACTGGGTGTGGTGCAAAAACAGTGAATCCTGTTATGCTGAAAAGAAATAAAAAAATAAAAAACTAAAAAAAAAAATCCTTCAAGAATTTTTAATTTATTGGTAGTAGAGAGAAGCTCCATCTTTCCTTTGTGAATGTTAAGTTGGGATGCCATATGCCTGCATTTGTCTGTGGTCGTGTTCTCCTCTTACTTTACCAAAAGGAGATATGGTTGAACAGTATGAATGAAACACAGGGAGAAGCAGATCCAAGAAATGAAAGGAAGTCTAGATAGTTCCATATGAATTGATGACATCCTTAAGTCTAGTTAAAATGAAAGCTTTTACCAGTTTCTTGGACCAAGTGCTCTCTCTCACTCCCTTTCTCTTATCTTTTTCTATTTCTCTCCTACTCTCCGTTCTAAAATTATATTGAGTTGAAGTTTTACCATTTGAAAGCAACAAATCTGTTCAGCACAGCACATTGTTTTTCTGGTCCTCAGTAACTGCCTTCTGTATTTTTAGGTTATCACACCCATTCCCTTCTTTATCCTCAGTTATTAGCCAGGACACAGGAGGCATCCTGCATCACTGTATTTCCTCCTGGCTTTGTCTTTCAATTGCTCATGCTGTGGTGAAATGAGCTATTTGGGTGTCAGACTGAAAATCTGTCAGAGGAGCTTTTTCTGATTTCCATCTTCTCCTCATGAATAAAAAGTAGAGATTTTAGAGGTGAGTGAATGTAGCTCTGTCATTTTATTAATGAGAAATCAATGTTTTGGAAACATTTCCTAAGGTGAAAGGTAGAGCTTGATTCAAGTGTCACCAAATTTATGGTGCAGGGATATTTCCTTCACTGCAGGCTGTTCCTCCAATCTCACCAGGGTCATTTTTCTCTCCTGGAAACTTGAGAAAGATCCTTTTCTGCCTTGGTTCTGGTGAGTGAGAGGAGAGTTCACACCATCTTTGGAATATGGACCAATCCCTCTACGGTCATACATTTAACCTAGTTGCATAAACTCTACATTCTGTAAAATTAATGTCAATGAGTTTAGGGTCTTTCATAAAGTCTTTTTTACTTTTTATTGCTATATCAGTCTATACAAAAATACTTAAAGATAGAATATTCTATATCTTTTTTGATTCCAAAACTAACAATATTCCTCAACTTCTGAATGGCTATTACTTCCTGAATATTTCTGGTTTCATTTCTTGTTTTTTTGTTCTTTTTAAGATTTTATTTACTTATTTGTCAGAGAGAGAGAGAGAGAGAGAGAGAGAGTGCACAAGCAGTGGGAGCAGCAGGCAGTGGAAGAAGCAGACTCCCTCTGAGCAAGGAGCCCAATGCCAGACTTGATCCCAGGACCCTGGTATCATGACCTGAACCAAAGTCAGATGCTTAACTGATTGAGCTACCTAGGCATTCCTCCGGTTTCATTTCTAACATAAACATTAATATTGTGCTTAAGATTTATTCACCTGCCAGGAACCAGCAAATCAACAACCAATAAGACATATTTCAAGCCTGAAAAATGCATCTTAAAAATAACTAAGTTAATTTGTTAACAGCATTAAAAGATTTCAAATTCATCACAAAATCTTTGTTAGGAACCAAATGGGAATGGGCCTCACTTTTTTTTTAAATTAATTTTTTTTATTAAGGTATAATTGACATATGAAATTATATTAGTTTTGGGTATGCAACATAATGAGTCTATATTTCTATACACTGTGACATGATCACCACAAGTTTAGTTTCCTTCTGTCACCTTATAAATTTACATAATATGCAATACAATGTTATTGACAACAGTCACCATGTTGAATGTCACTGAATGTATCTCCTACCCCTTCCATTTTCCAACTCCTCAAACCCCTCCCCTCTCCAATAACCATCAAATTTGTTCTCTACATCCATGAATTTGTTATTTTTTTTTAATTTTTTAGATTCCACATATATGTGAGATTATATAGTGTTTGTTTTTTCTCCATCTAACTTATTTTACTCAGTATAATACTCTTTTTTTTTTTTTTTTTTCCCTGAGAGAGAGAACATGCAAGAATTGGGAGAGAGGGGCAGAGGAAGAGCAAGAGGAAGAGAGAAAATCTCCAGCAGACTTCCTGCTGAGCATGGAGCCCCACATGGGGCATGATCTTACAACCCTGAGATCATGACAAATGTGGAAATCAAGAGTCAGATGCTTAATTGACTGAGCCACCAGGCACCCCTACTCAGCATAATATTCTCAAGGTCCATCCATGTTGTAACTAATTACAATGTTTCATTCTTTTTTATGGCTGAATAATACTCTAGTGTTTGTGTATGTGTACCCCACATCTTTATCCATTCGTCCATCAATAGACCCTTAGGTTGTTTTCATATCTTGGCTATTGTGAATAATGCTGCAATGAAGATCAAGGTGCATTTATCTTTTCAATTTAGTGTTTTCAATTTCTTCAGATAAATACCCAGAATTGGAATTGCTAGATCATATGGTAGTCCTCCTTTTATTTTTTTGAGAAACCACCATCTTGTTTTTCATAGTAGCTGTAGTAATTTATAATCCCTCAAAAATGTTTGAGGGTTACCTTTTCTCCACATCATTGCCAAAACTTGTTATTTCTTGTATTTTTGATACTAGCTACTGAGACTGGTGTGAGATAATATTTCACTGTAGTTTTTATTTGCATTTTCTTGATGATTAATGATGTTGAGAATCCTTTTCTGGTTCTCTTTGGCTATCCACACTTTCGAAAAAAATGTTTATTCATATCCTCTGCCTATTTTTAAATCAATCATTGTTTTTTATTATTGAATTGTGTAATTCTTTATATATTTTAGATATTAACCACTTACTGGATTTATGATTTACAATTATGTTTTTCCATTCAGTTAGTTACCTTTTTATTTAATTATGCTGATTGTTCCTTTTGCTATTCAAAAGCTTTTTATTTTGATGTAGTCTCATTTGTTTATTTTTACTTTTGTTACTGATGCTTTTGGAGTCAGATCCAAAAAAAAAATCACCAAAACCAACACCAATGTTAAGGACCTTACTACATGTCTTTTGCCAAGAATCTTATGGTTGCTGGTCTTAAATTCAAGTCTTTAATCCATTTTGAGTTTATTTCTGTGTATGTCAAAATACAGTGGTCCAGTTTTATTCTTTTGCATGTGGCTGTACAGTTTTTAAATACCATTTATTAAAGAGATTGTCTTTTCTTCATCATATATTCTTGCTTCTTTTGCAGCAAATTATTTATGGGTTTTATATTCTGTTCCATTGTTCTGTGTATCTGATTCCATGCCAATATCATACTGTTTTGATAATATAGCTTATATATATGTAATTTAGTTTAAAATCAAGGAGCATGGTGTCTCCAGCTTTGTTCTTTCTCAAGACTGCTTTGGATATTTGGGATCTTTTGTGATTTCATACAAATTTTTGAATTGTTTTCCATTTCAGTGAAAAAGGCCATTGGAATCTTGATAGGGATTACATTGAATTTATAGATTGCTTTGGGTAATATGGGCATTTTAACAATATTAACTCTCCCAATCCATGAGCACAGAATATCTTTTCCATTTATTGGTGTCTTCAGTTTCTTTCATCAACGTTTAGTAGTTTTCAGTATACAAGTCTTTCACATCCTTGGTTAAATTTATTCCTAGGTGTTTTATTCTTTTTGATGCAATTGTAAATAGGATTGTTTCTTAATTATTCTGATAGTTTTGTTGTTGGTGTATAAAATGCAACATATTTTTGCATATTGATATTGTATCCTGCAACTTTATTGAATTCATTTATTAGTTCTAGCAGGGTTTTTTGTTTGTTTGTTTGTTTGTTTGCATCTTTAGGGCTTCCTATACATAAAATTATGTCACATCACAAATAGTGAGTTTTACTTTTTCTTTTCCAATTTGGATGCATTTTATTTGTTTGTTTGTTTGTTTGTTTTTATAATTGCTCCAGTTCAGACATTCCATACTATGTTGGGCAAAAATGGCAACAGTGGGTATACTTGTCTTGTTCCTCATTTTAGAGAAAAAGATTTCAGCTTTATTCTATTGAGTATGAAGTTAGCTCTGGGCTTGTCATATGATTTTTGTCTTTTATTTTGTACCTGTGATATATTATGTTGATTGATTTGCAGGTTTTGAACCATCCTTGCATCCCTGGAAAAAATCCCACTTGATCAAAATGTTCTTTTAATGTATTGTTGAATTTGGTTTGCTAATATCTTGTTGAGGATTTTTGCATCTATGTTCATCAGGGATATTACCTGTAATTTTTTTTTAAGTGGTGCCCTTATCTGATTTTTGTATTAGGGTAATGCTAGTGAAGTAAAATGAATTTGGAAGTATTCCCTTCTTGATTATAACTCAATACCATAGTGAGATACCACCTCATACCTGTCAGAATGGCTAAAATTAACAATACTGAAAGCAACAGATATTGATGAGGATGTGGAGCACTCTTACATTATTGGTGGAAATGCAAATTGGTGCAGCCACTCTGGAAAACTGTGGAGAGTCCTCAGAAAGTTAAAAATAGAACTACCCTATGACCCAGCAATTGCACTACTAGGTATTTACCCAAAGTATACAAAAATACAGATTCGGGGGTGCCTCAGTGGCTCAGTTAAGCATCTCACTCTTGTTCTCAACTCAGGTCTTGATTTCAGGGTTGTGAGTTCAAGCCCTTTGTTGGGTTCCACACTGGGTGTGGAGCCTACTTAAAAAAAAAACAACAGATTTGAAGGAGCACCTGCACTTTGATGTTTATAGCAGCAATGTCAACAATAGCCAAACTATGGAAAGAGCCCAAGTGTCCATCAACTGATGAATGGATAAAGGAGAAGCTTTGAAATACATATATATACACACATATATATGCACACACACATACACACACAGAGACATATATCCAGCTTTGATGAATATATATATATATATATATATATATTCAATTTCAGTTATATATATATGTGTGTATATATATATGTATTCATATATACAAATATATATGACTAGTACTCAGCCATCAAAAAGAATGAAATCTTGCCATTTGCAATGATGTGAATGGAGTTACAGTGTATTATACTAAGTGAAATAAATCAGTCAGAGGAAGACAAACATGAATGCACTTACATGTAGGATTTAGTAAACAAAACAGATGAACATACAGGAGGGGGAAAAAAAAGAGGGAAGCAAACCATAAGAGACTCTTAATGATAGAGAACAAATTGAGGGTAGATGCAGGGAGGAGGGTAGAGGATGGGCTAAATGGATACTGGGCATTAAGGAGGACACTTGTTATGATGAGCATTGGATTTTATACGTAAGTGATGAAATCACCAAATTCTACTCCTGAAACTGAAATTATACTGCATGTTAACTAACTAGAATTTAAATAAAAATTTGGAAGAAAAAAACAGAAATGTTCCTTTCTCTTTAAAACTTTGGAAGAGTTTGAGGATAAATATTAAATCTTCTTTGAATGTTTGATGGAATTCACCAGTGAAGCCATCTGTTCTTGGACTTTTGTTTTGGCTGAGGTTTTTTGTTTGTTTGTTTGTTTTTGGCTTTTGTCTTTAAGAGTTAATTTATTTGAGAAAGAGAGAGAGAGAAAGCCTGAGTGGTGGGAGGGTCAGAGGGAAATGAAGCAGACTCCCCACTGAGGAGGGAGACTGACAATGAATGTGGGGCTCAATCCCAGGACTCTGGGATCATGACCCAAGTGGAAGGCAGACACTTAATCCACTGAGCCACCCAGGCACCCCTCTGGCGACGTTTTTCATTAGGATTCAACCTCCTTGCTAGTACCAATTTTGTATATCTTCATGATTTAGTGTTGGGAGACTATATGTTTCTAGGAATTTATCATTTTTTTCTAGGTTGTCCTATTTGTTGGCATATAATTGTTTATAGTTGTCTGTTAACGATTTTTTTGTATTTCTTTGGTATCTGTTTAACTTTCCCTCTTTGATTTGTGATTTTGAGACTCTTCTCTTCTTTTCTTAGTGAATCTAACTAAAGGTTTATTAATTTTTTTTTCAAAGAACAAGTTCTTAGTTTCACTGATCTTTTCTATCGTGTTTTTAGTTTCTATTTCATTTATTTCTGCTCTGATCTTTGTTTTCTTCCTTCTACTAATTTTGGGCTTTGTTTGTTTCTTCTTTTCTGTAGTTCAAATGCAGAGTTAGTCTGTTTATTTCAAGATTTTTCTTCTTTTTTGAGATAGGCCTGTATTGCTATAAAGTTGTCTGTAAGTACTGCTTTTGCTGTTTCATAGATTTTGATGTGTTGTGTTTTCATCTACATTTGTCTCATGTTATTTTTTTGAATTTATCCTTCAGTTTCTTCAACAATCCACTGGTTGTTCAGTAGCATGTTATTTAGCTTCCACATATTTGTGATTTTTCCAGTTTTCTTTTTGTGACTGATTTTCAGTTTAATACCACTATGGTCAGAAAAGACGCTTGGCATGATTTCAGTCTTAGACTTATCGAGACTTGTTTTGTGGTCTAACATATGATCTATCTTGGAGAAGTTTCCATGGGCACTTGAAAAGAATATATGTTCTGTTGTTTCTGGATGGAATGTTCTATAAGTGTCTGTTGTGTCCATCTGCCTAACATGTCACTTAAGGCCAATGTTTCCTTATTAATTTTTCTGTCTAGATTATCTATTCATTGATATAAGTGGGGTATTAAAGTCTTCTACTTTATACAGATATTTGTCGACCTGGTGGAGACATATCAACAGCAGATTCATTTCCCACTCAAAACTGGGAAGCAATGTAGAAATTATTTATCCTTCTCTCTTATTCTTAGAAATAAGTGGTTCTCTTGTCCACATTTTTATGTACTAACTTCTTACACCATTAGTTCTGTTTAATCTCATTCTTTTTCTAGTGCCCCTTTGGTTCCTTGCTTCATAAAGGGCAGGTCCAGTGCAAGAACTTTGGTGGGGAGGATGGGTAAGAGACTTAATCCTCTTTTTTTTTGTTAGCATGTTCATGTGGACAGGGAAGCTGAGTCTGGCGGCCGTGTGAATTTCTGGGAAATTTCTGAGGCAGGGAACCAGCATCAAAATATTCTACTTCTTTCTAATGAAAGCCTTTTTGTAATCCCTAGCAAGGACAAAGATTCTATCTTAGGTGCTTAGTTAGTAACAACTTAGATGACTAGACTTTTGGGAAGATCCAGCTTTATAGTGTAGAAGAATATTTACATGGGACTAGGGAAACCTAGTCTGTCCTTAGATTCATATTAGCTGAATGACATAGGACAAATTGATACTCCAGGCTTTTGGATTAGGTTACCTCAAAGTTCTCTTATTGGTATAATGTTTCATGACTCTTCTATTATAGTTGGCAGTATAGGGCCCAGGCAAAGGCATAACCCTGGATATTTATATACAGACTGATCAGGCTAAATATTCTATCCATGTGGTTAGCTGATTTCCACTTCCTCCATCTAGTCTTGTTTAAAGGAACAAGGAATCAACAGGACTCTGTACATACCTGCAAAAACAAATTGCATGTGCTATTTAGAGAGAGTCTACTATTATCATGGTTTTTAATTGGAAAGATAACTCTTTTTCAGTTATTCTGCTATGCTTTTTGACTTCCAACAGTGGTATTTTTAAATTCTGTTCCTTGAAACAATGTTAATAAATGTTCTTCATTAAAAAGCTCAGTAATGACATAGATTTAGTAAACACTAGATCATGTAATCCCCTAGCAATTTATTGTTCTTTGGCTACTAATATTTCTGCTATAGAGATCCCTGCTTAATTTCTTTTTAAACACAGCATGATAGGCAGAATAATTCTTTCCAATGATGTCCATGTTCTAATCCGCAGAACCTATGTATATGTTGTTATATGGTGGGGGGAATTAAAGCTACAGATGGAACTAAGGTTACTTGTCAGTTTACCTTGAAATGAGATTTTCCTGGATTATTTGAATGGGGTTAGTGTCATCACAAGTCTTTAAAAATGGAAGACAGAAATGGAATAGTCAATTTTAGAGTCAGAGAAAGAATTGATTGGGCATTGCTGGCTCTGAAGATGGAAGGAGGTAAGTTTTAGAAGCTGGAAAAGCCAAGAAAATGATTCCTCCCTGGATCCTCCAAAAGGAACACAGTCCTGTTGATACTTTGAGTTTTACCCAAGAAAACCTGTTTTCACCTCTTGCTGCTAGAATTGTAAAACACATAATAAATATGTGTTGTTTTAAGCCACCAAGTTTGTAGTAATTTATTACAGCAGCCATAAGATACTAATACAGTGTTTTACAAAATCATATGACCATAGAATACTTAATATCTCCTAGATTTTGTATCCAAATTTGGAACAAAATTTGGGGAGACTGATGGTCTCAGTCCCTCACCTTATTCTCTAAATTAGCCCTGTTCAATAGAGTTTCCTGCACTGATGGATATCATTTATATAGGTGCTATGGTAACCACTAGCTACAGGTAGTTACTGAGCACCTCATTGTGGTTGGTGCAAGTGAAAAAGTGAAATTTAAATTTTATTTTATCATCATTAATTTAAATTTAAATAGCTATATGTCACTACTGGCTAGTGTATTGGACAATACAGCTTTTTTTTTTTAAAGATTTTATTTATTTATTTGACAGAGAGAGACACAGCAAGAGAGGGAACACGAGCAGAGGGAGTGGGAGAGGGAGAAGCAGGATTCCTGTCGAGCAGGGAGCCCAACACAGGGCTTGATCCCAGGACCCTGGGGTCATGACCTGAGCCAAAAGCAGGCGCTTAATGACTGACTTACCCAGCCACCCCTGGACAATACAGTTTTAGATCAAAGTTTTCAGATTCAGTTGCTTATAAAGGCCAGTGTATATAAAAATGAGAAGCTTATCTAATATAAATAAGATAACAGTGAAAGACTTACGGCGAATAGCACTGACTCTTGGTCAGTGTTCTAGAAATTGACAATGGAGTGGAAGAAAGGTGTTCTTTAGAGGGTGTACCTTGGCCATAGGGGAGAGAGCTACTCTGCTCCTGCCAGTTATAGCAATGAGGAAACAGATAGTTATTATCAGAAGTAAATTTTCAAGAGAAGCTAGGAATTTGGGTTTTTATCTTAACTACTCAGATCCCTCAAAGTCTCAGATAAAAGCAAACATACCTACGAGGCACATCAGCTGGTATAATTTTAGTTTCAATGCCCTGAGAAAGAATGATGCAGAAAGTTTTTCTTTATTTTAATTCTGAGGCCCTGGCCTAAGGAAGAGATGTGCATATCAGCTGTTGAGTACAGTGGTACAGACTGGGGCACTGTACAAGGACACATATATTGTGAGTCATCATTGACATTGCACAAATGAAGGATGCATGCAATTATTCAGATAATTTTTTGGCAAATAGTGGTAAAGTAATTTGTTCTAAGAAAGTCAGCACATTATGACAATTTTCCAGTAGATGGAAATAAATTACCTTGAAAACAAGAATTTTTTATTTATTTTTATATTGCTGTATGTGGGCAATATAAAATGTGGGCAAGTCTGATAAGGAGAGATTCAAAGGAGAATATCTGGGAAGGCTGCCTATCAGATAAAATTCAACTTTATGAATCTACTATTTATAAACTCTGACCTTTTTTTTCTTATACATTCATTAAAAGAAAAGATCTGGGGGCAACTGGGTAACTTAGTTCATTAAGTGTCTGCCTTCAGCTCAGGTCGTGATCCCAGGGTTCTGGGTTTGAGTCCTGTGTCAGACTCCCTGCTCAGTGAGGAGCCTACTTCTCCCTCTCCCTTTGCCCCTTCTCCTGCTTGTGCTCTTTCTTTCTCTCTTCATCCCTCCCCCTCAAATAAATACATAGAATCTTAAAAAAAAAAAATCTCAAACTTTCCCAAAGGATGCCAGAACAACTTATACCAGCTGAGTATTCCTGCTATGTTCTCTCAGAGAGCGCTCTGTTTTGCATATCACTGCTCTTCATTGCATTGTCTTTTTAAATTGATTTAAAAATCAATTTCTTCTCTTTATTTCCTTCTCTTTCTTCTTCCTTTTATGGTCCCAGTGCCTGCTAACAGAAAACTCAGAATCTGCTCCATAGTTTCTTGTTGAAAGAATTTTTTTTCCTCTTGTATACCCTGTACAGGTATCCTTTTTCTTTCTAGCTCCACCTGTTTTCTTTTTTTTTTTTTTCCAATCCTTGTTTTTACCTCTCTCTGTCCTCTTTTGCCTCATTTTCTCATTCTCTGCCTTCATCTCTCTGTCCTCACTTCTCTCACATTGTGTCTTTGTCACCTGCTGACTTGTTTCTGTCTCCCTCTCATTCACTTTCCTTTTTCTTTTCTCTCTCATTTCTCACTCTGCTCACTATTTCCAGTTCTGTCTTCGATTGTTCCCTCAAGTGGGGATTTGGAATCCAAAAAATTGAGACAGCAAAAGGTGTGACACATCAACCTTAATTTCCCAGTTGTTTCTTTATCAGGAAGTTTCAGGCTTTTCTTCTTTCCATGATGTGAAAACATGCTGGAGAATGAGTGACAGGTGCTTTCAAATATGAAAATCTTTCTCAAAAGCATCAGGGTGAAGCCACTTGAAAAGTCATTGACCTTCAGCAACAGACATCTCCTGGTGGCAGCTTCCCTCTTCTCTTTCTTTCTTTTATTTGAGAAAACAAGCTGGAAGCATCAAGGTGGAATTTGCTGAAGCAAATGAGAATCAAAGAGCTGCCTATTATAGTTTCCATGGAGTCCACTCTTGGTTCAGAAGAAGTGGTGAGCCCGGCATTCAGAGAGATTACTGTGCTTCTAACATCACACCAACAGCACTGGAGAAAATAGTTGGGCCAAAGAGTTGTAAATGAAGAAAGGGAACTGGCTGTGCCTTGCTTTCTTTCTTGCATTGCTTTCAGAGGCTCAGCTGTGAAGAAGCAGAGCTGCCATTCTGCCTCAGACAGCCTACTTTGCTTTAAATTATTCTGGACTGGGTCACATGGGCCAGTAACAGGTGTTCAAGTGAAAGGCTTTACTTAGTTTCTTTTTGCAATGATTCAGAAGCAGAATTATTTATTTATTTACTTACTTACTTATTTACTTATAGAAATATTTTTTAAAAGCAAAATTTCTTTATTTTCAATTAAGCACCTGTTATTGTGTGATCAGATGTATACTTGGTGGACTCAGATGTATGGGTGACAGTGACATTAATAATTAGGAAGTCCCAGAGTCCCTTTTTTTCTGGTGAATTACGTAGAAATCAGCTAGTCATACCAACTGGACTTGATAGAAAGTTTGTTTTCAGGAGATGGGTAACACCAAAATCTTTTGCTTTCCCATATATTACAAAAGGAACCAGTTTATGGACCAGCTTTAAGACTTCTCATTTAAATCACAACTGAGTTCAACAAGAGCATCTTTCTGCTGGCCACTTTCTGAAGCTGGTCCCCGATTTCCGTATAACCAGTCAAAATGACTTCTTTCGTATGAGTGACTGACTCATTTCCCTTGTATATATACCACATCTTCTTTACCCATTCATCTTGAGCTGCTATTTGGCTATTGTAAATAATACTGCAATAAACAGGGATGCATATACCTATTTTTCCCCCATCACACATACATTTTTTTATATTGGACAAACTAAACTTTT
Source organism: Enhydra lutris kenyoni (assembly GCF_002288905.1). Lineage (NCBI taxonomy): Eukaryota > Metazoa > Chordata > Mammalia > Carnivora > Mustelidae > Enhydra > Enhydra lutris. The sequence goes on from NW_019154123.1 coordinate 9,524,980, forward strand.
TTTCTTCATTCTTAATTGTTTTGCAGGGTTTTTTTTTTTTAAAGATTTTACTTATTTATTTGACAGACAGAGATCACAAGTAGGCAGAGAGGCAGGCAGAGGGAGAGAGGGGGAGAAGCAGGCTTCTCGCTGAGCAGAGAGCCCGATACGGGGCTTGATCCCAGGACCCTGGGATCAGACCTGAGCCGAAGGCAGAGGCTTTAACCCACTGAGCCACCCAGGCGCCCCAATTGTTTTGCAGTTTTATTCACATTCCAATTAGTTGTCATATACTCTAATATTGGTTTCAGGTGTATGATATAGTGTTTAAACACTTCCATATAACATCCTGTGCTCATCTCAACTGTACTCCTTAATCCCCATCACCTATTTGCCCCATTCCCACCACCTACCTCCCCTCTGGTAACCATCAGTTTGTTCTCTATAGTTAAATGTCTATGTTTTGGTTTTCCTCTCTCTCTTTTTCCTTTTGGTCAATGTTTATTTCTTAAATTCTACATATGAATGAAATCATATGGTATTTGTCTTTCTTTGATTGACTTATTTCATTAGCATTATACTCTCTAGCTCCATCCAAGTTGCAAATGGAAAGATTTCCCTCTTTTTTATGGCTGAGTAATATTCCATTATATAGATAGATATCTAGATATCTATCTATCTATCTAGATATATATATATATATATATATATATATATATATATACCTTATCTTGCTTGTCCATTCATCAGTCAGTGGACCTTTGGGCTGCTTCCATAATTTGGCTGTTATAGATAATGCTGTATAAACATTGGTGTGTGTGTATCCCTTTGAAGAGTATTATTGTATTCTTCATGTAAATACCTAGTAGTGCAATTGCTGGATCATAGGATAGTTGTATTTTTAACTTTTTGAGGAAATTCCATACTGTTTTTTCCAGAGTGACAGATCCACTTTGCATTCCCAACAGTACAAGAGGGTTCTCCTTTTCCATATCCTCGTCAGCAACCATTGTTTCTTGTGTTTTTGATTTTTGCCATGCTGACAGGTGTGAGGTGATAATTCTGTTTAGTTTTGATTTACAAAACTGATCATGATAAGTGATGTTGAGCATCTTTTCATGTTGGCCATCTATGTCTTCTTTGGAAAAATGTCTATTCATGTGTTCTGCCCATTTTTTCCCATTTTATTTTATTTTATTTCTTTTCAGTGTTCCAGCATTCATTGTTTATGCACCACACCCAGTGCTCCATGCAATACATGTCCTCCATGATACTCACCACCAGGCTCACCCAACCCCATGCTCCCTCCCCTCCAAAACCCTCAGTTTGTTTCTCAGAGTCCACAGTCTCTCATGGTTTGTCTCCCCTTCTGATTTCCCCCAAATCACTTCTCATTTCCATCTCCCAATGTCTTCCATGTTATTCCTTATGCTCCATAAGTAAGTGAAACCATATGATACTTGGCTCTCTCTGCTTGACTTATTTCACTCAGCATAATCTCCTCCAGTCCTGTCCATGTTGATACAAAAGTGGGGGTACTCATCCTTTCTGATGGAGGCATAATACTCCATTGTATATATGGACCACATCTTCCTTATCCATTCATCCATTGAAGGGCATCTTGGTTCTTTCCAGAGTTTGGTGACTGTAGCCATTGCTGTTATGAACATTGGGGTACAGATGGCCCTTCTTTTCACTACATCTGTATCTTTGGGGTAAATACCCAGTAGTGCAAATGCAGGATCACAGGGAAGCTCTCTTTTTCATTTCTTAAGGAATCTCCACGCTGTTTTCCAAAGTGGCTGCATGAACTTGCATTCCCACTGACAGTGTAAGAGGGTTCCCCTTTCTTCACATCCTCTTCAACACATGTTGCTTACTGTCTGCCTATTTTTAATTAGATTATTCATTTTTGGGGTGTTGAGTTTTATAAGTTCTTCATAGATTTTTGATACTAACCCTTTATCAGATATGACATTTGCAAATACCTTCTCCCATTCCGTAGGTTGCTTTTAGTTTTGTTGATTGTTTCCTTCACTGAGCAGAAGCTTTTTATTTTAATGTAGTCCCAATAGTTTATTTTTACCTTTATTTCCCTTGCCTCAGGAGACATATCTAGAAAAAATTTCTGTTATGGCTGATGTCAGAGACATTCTGCCTATTCTCTCTTCTAGGGTTTTTATGGTTTCAGGTCTCACATTTAAGTCCTTAATCCATTTTGAGTTTATTTTATATTTTTTATTTTTATTTTATTTATTTATTTATTTTTTAATTCAATTTCATTTTTTAATTTTTATTTTATGTTTATTTTATTTTTTTAAATTAAAACTTTGACTTACAGTTGATTGAACAAAACTGAAGACTCAGTAGGTAAATACATATGCTCTCCCTTGCTCTTTCTGCTTCAATCTTACTGGCCTTTTTTATTCTCCTGAATTCCTCACATTCTTCCTGTTCTTTATTTTTCACAGAATGCTCCTTTTTATCGTCTTCAAGTTCTTCACTTTTACTTGTCACTCAGCTCTCCTTAGGTGTCACTCCCTTTGGGAAACCATCACTGGTTTTCTGACTATTAGAACATTACAAAAACCTTCCAAATATTGGATTTCACCCATGTAGGAAATACACTTTTCCATGTATTTCTCCTGGTTGTGATTTAATATTTGTGTGACTATTTGATTAATATCTGTCTCTCCTACCAATCTGTATGCTCCAGCGATACAGGGACTGATTTGGATTACTTTCATCTAGTGTTTGGTAATGAACTTACTACATGGTAAGGGTTCAATAGTGAGTAAATGGATGAATGAAAAACAGGACCAGAGCATCCCCGCATGTGTGCACTTTATCTGGGTGCACCTGGTCCGCCTGAGAACCCCTAGGCACCAACCCTAGTCCCCCTAGTGGTCTCATTTCCACTCCAACATGATGAAAGACACTATCAGGAACCAGGAGAAACTCACCAAACTGCAAGTACAAGTGCACATTTGTGGGAAAGGAACTACTCATGGAAAGAAGAAGGTGGTTCACAGAATGGCTAAAGCAGATGACAGAAAACTTCAGTTCTCCTTAAAGAAGTTAGGGGTAAACAACACCTCTGATATTGAAGAAGTGCATATGTTCACAAACCAAGGAATAGAGATCCACTTTAACAACCTAAAAGTACAGGCATTGCTGGCCACAAACATTTTCACCATTACAGGTTATGCTGAGACAAACAGCTGACAAAAATGCTACCAAGCATCTTCAACCAACTTGCTGCAGACAGTCTGACTAGTTTAAGAAGACTAGTGGAAGCTCTGCCCAAATAATCCGTGGGTGGAAAAGCCCCAGTTGCTACTGGAGAGAATGATGATGATAAAGTTCCAGAACTTGTGGAGCATTTTGATGAGCCTTCCAAGAATGAAGCAAACTGAGTTGTGTCAGATTCTGAAGAAGATAAAACTTGAAGAAGTTCCTGGGAGCTGCTATTTTATATAATGACTGCTTTTCAAGATTTTATTCATGGGTCTGATAAAATCTAGACCTCTAATATTTTTAAGCCCAAGCTCCTTGGACCCTGCAGCTCTTTTCAGTTTTTGCTTCTACACAATTTATTCTTTGCAACTAATTAAGCTGAGGAAACCTGGGAATAAAGTTTGAAACAAGATTGATAAAGTTCTTTGTCTAGGAAAAAGAAAAGAAAAAAAGAAAGACAGGACCATAGCCTGGCAATGTCATTATAGTGAATCAACTTAGCCAGGATCTTTGTTTGTTATTATTTAATAATTACAAGGGAAAATATAGCAAGTAGGTGTAGGCCAGTCAGGCCCAGAAATAGAGACCTCCTTGTAGTGGACACTCCAAGGGCCATTAAAGGTAACTCGCTGGGAGACAAAGGGAAGGGAGATGCCCAGAAAAGGAAAGGTCAGTGACTCCTATGAAATAAACTGAATTCCTACCCATTGATAGGCTCAAGCTGCTACCACTTGAGAGCTTCTAAGCATCTAGAATTTTGTGTATCCAATGTGGATTTTGAAAAGAAAGCAATTATAGCAGCTTGGAGTGCAAACCTCCATGAGAAAGGCTCATAGTGAAAATGGATCAAAGTTTTATGAGAATGGTTCAAAATTTTCTTGCATTCTAAATTCAAGGGCTAATAAATGCAGATGCAAAATATCAGAGATTGTAATGGGAGAATGATGCAAAATCACAACGAAGTTGTAAAATACTCATAACAACAGTGTTGAGGTCAAATGTTCAGAGGCAGCAAGAGGGTGCAGCAACTGTAGCCCCGATAGCTGCATCCTAATTAGACTGTTCCTGTAATAAAGTATTGAACAGAGAGGGAGTCTCCCTTCATTGTCAACTATATTCTGAGTTTGGTTTTTCAGTCTTCCTGTGGACTGCGTGATCTTCCTAATAACCTTCCTGACAACATTCCAAAAATTATTTTATCTTTTTTTCCAGAATCAATTCATATTGCTTGCAAATAAGAAATCTTGTCCTATGAAATGTGGTAGAAAAGATAGGAAAAGACTCTGTTTAGTGGACTCCCTGAATAAACACCAGTCAAACCAAATGCAGTGTCCTGCAATGGCCAGAGGTGGAAAAGTGGGGATAGAGGGAAAGTTGGGATGCTCTTGGCAGATCCGCAGAACCTCAACATGGAGAAATTCCACAACAAAGCCTTTGTGGTGCAAGGTTTCCTCTGTGGCATGGTAATTCTTTTGGAGATAAGTCTTCATGAGACCCAGTAGATTGCTGGTGTGACAAAATTCCTGCTTTCCAAAGTTCGAAGGGATAATCTAACTCAGTGGTTTTTAGTGGGGATGGTTTTACCCCCCAGGAGACATTTGGCAATGTCTAGAGACAATTTTTGATGTCACAACTAAGGGAGAGGGTTGCTACTGACATCTAGTGAGTAGAGGCCAAGGGAGTTACAGAACATCCTACACCACACAGGAAAGCCCCCCCATGACAGAGAATTATTTAGCCAAACTTATCTAGTCAGTGTGTCACTATTGAGAATTCTGGTCTAAATAATGTGACCGAAACTCTTGCTTTTTAGGAAAGTTTTGTATTGGAAAAAAATCTTGCATTGGAAAATGTAAACTTCATATTTTGAGGTAGTATACAGAACTACATTGTCCAGCAGAATAGAAATTAGCTATCAAGCACGTGAAATATGACTAGTCTGAATTGAGATATACATATGTGAAATACACACTGGGTTTCTTAGTTTCAAAAAAATGTAGAATATCTCATTATAATTTAAAAATATTCTTTACATGCTGAAATTATAGTTTTGAAATATTGAATAAAAAATAAGTCATTAAAATTAATTCCTCCTGTTTCATTTTACATTTTTATAAAATGGGTTCCTAGAAAATTTAAGTTACATATGTGGCTCATGTCATAATTCCATTGGACAGCTCTGGCTTAGAAAAGGAGAAGCTAATGAGTTAGAGATTTTGAACAGGAGATATTCTGCTTATTGGAAAAGAACAAAAGCTAAAAGAAATAATATTTCATTTATTCTTTAATTCCTGCACCCAGTAGACATTTTTTTAAAAGTAGTCTCCATTCCCAGTGTGGGGCTTGAAATGATGACCCTTAGATCAAGTCCCGAACTGAGATCAAGAGTCAGATGCTTAACTGATTGAGCCACCCAGGCACCCCTGGTAGACATTTTTGAACACACACTATGTGTTCACTATTTAGCATACTAAAGATCAGTATATCTTCTTTTGTGAAGAACTCATAGCCAAAGTCATAGTCATAGTCAAAGAAGTCAGAGAGTTAATAAAAGGGATTGCAGAAAAAATTTGTATAAAGAGATAAGTGTGATTAGCTACCTAGATAAGCCAGGGAACATAAAGAGGTGATGAACTTTCATTAGGATCTGTCTTTTGACATCTTTGAGTATTATTGGACTATTCCCTATTCTGGGACTTACCGCCTAGAATGTGATCTTTACCTCTCTCTGCTAACATCGTGCCTAACTTGAGCTGAAAAACTGAATCCTCCTGGGAGCATTGTAGCCCAAAGTGATGCCTTGTGATTTTGAACTTTTTAAGGTGTTGATTTGTTGATCTCAATAGGTATTTCATAATAAAGTTCTTTCCATGGCTTTCCTGTCCTATCTCCTTTAATGTACATGAAGTACTGAAACAGAGGCACACAAATGTGCTTATTAAATGCAAGAATGACCATTCAAAGGTCTCATTCAATTAAGTCCTACTTATAATTCTTTCTTGGATTATAGGACAATGCAGTAACACACAGGTTCTGTATTTATTTCTTCACTAAAGGATCTAACTGTGTACTCTGTTCATTCTGGCCCTTTGCACTTCATGTTACTTTTGCACTTTTCCACATTGCCCTTTGCATGGCTAACTCCTTTAGGCTTTAGGTTTCAGTTTCAATGTCACATTCTCTAGTAAGCCATTTCTGACAATTGTCACCATACAAGATTTTGTTCTCCTTCTCCTAAAGCACTGTCTCCTGACAGAGTACTTCTCGCAGTGTACTTTAATGCTGGTTCAGTGTCCCATCTTCTTCATTAGACTATGAGCTCTAAATGGCTTTTTCTATATTTCATTTGTTCACTGTTATGTCCTTGGAATTCAGCCCCAAGTATGACACACAGTATGCTTTAGGTTAGATTCCCCAGAAGCAGTTACCAGGGTGAGGATTTGTGTGTAGATGATTTTATTAGAAAGGGTTCCCAAGAGAAAGAGAGTTGGTGTTGGGGACTGGGGGTGGGGAGGTGGGCTGGGTTGGGAGGATGGGACAGGGAAAGGGCAGAAGCCCAGCAAAGTAATTTCAGGTGATGTCCCACTTGATAAGCAGATGAAGTAAGCCTCAACCTGATCTCCATGAGAGCTCTGGAATCTTACGTCTCCTATTTTTCCCAGCCCAAGTCAGGAGTTATCTTTCCACTAGTCAATCATCGGAAATGACCACTCTTGGGGCACATAAACTTGTAGGCCCTTCTGGTCCTCTGTCCTAGCAGGGAAAGTGGGCAAGTGACTCTCATAGCCCAAGGAAGTTTTATGAAGAGGGTAGCAGGGGCAGGCCATTAAAAGCAAAAGCATAGGTGTTGGAGTAGGGTTGCACAGAAAATGTAAAGGGAATCTGAGAGATCCAGATAGAGCAGAGACAATGTCTCCTCATAGTTAAAAAAAAAATTTTTTTTTGGATGAATAATTTAAAAATCTTTTTTTAGACTGACTAGGAATAGCACAATTAATCCATATCCAAGCAGTTATGTGGATATCTATACTTATTATAATTGACAAAAGTAGCAAATATGGGATTGTGCCTTGCTAATTTTGGAATTAAAGAAATTTATGTATCATTTTATACAGAATGAATGATCAGCAATTGATTGATCTACCAGATTACAGTTTTAAGAAAAGCTTGGATGAACACATTAATTATGAATCTATAATATGTTTTTAAGGGGGAAGTTAGGGTCTTTCAAAAACATTTGTCTAATATTTTAGCTGATTTTAAAGAAAGCTACAATGTTCATCTATAAATCTTCCCTTGATAATACAGTTATAGAACTATTTTGTTTGCCAAACCAGTAGCTGAACCCATTATGGTTTAACTTGTAGATATGACCAGTGTAGAAAATAACCCAGTATAGCAATACTCATAATTAAGACAATTGCAAAAGAAAAAAAAAAGAAAAAAAATTAAAGTGACATGGTATCTTACTCTGATCTCAGGGCTAAATAGAAAAACCTCCTGAATGAAATCTTTGATCAGTATTTTTAAATTTATATGGAAATTATAATGCTTCCCTGAAATTTATGTTATAGTGCTGCACCTGGTATAGGGATCATTATGCATCATGAGAACAGTTCAGTCTCACTAGGATGCTTCTGATGGAGGTTTACACTCCCAGGGTTTGTCTTTAAACCTGAGTGCATTGCAAAGTATAAATCATGTGGTGTTTACTACAGAAAAAAAGTCATAAGGGAATGATCAGTGTAGTGGAGATTGTATAATGAATGATTTCAGATCAAGTACATGATTCTTCCTGTAGTAGGAATCTTATTTTTAACACTTTTCACAGATATCAGCACTGCGCATCATTATCTAGAGCTGTCCTGACTCTAGATTTTCATTTACTGCTTTAACAAAGTAAACTCCTTTTGAAAAATGGAATTTAAAATTGGTATAAATTAAGGGAAAGTAATTCCATCTGGGAGGAATCACCAACATCACCTCATATTTTGCCTTTACCTTTCTACTTCCTCATTAATGAGCAAATAAACTACTTTATCAGAAGAGTGTTGGAGAACACATATTATTAATACATATTCCCTATTTTTTGTGATGTTACATTAATATGGTTGTGGAGAAACATGGCCTATAATAAAATAGGAACATTTACTCACTCCAGGTAAAACTAATGTTATAGTTTTGTGTGAAAAAAATATTAAAATTTGTGTATTTATAGCAATAAAGTAGTTCCTTAATTAAAAAAAAAGGAATGATGAAATGAGGCAATATGAAAGAGGAGCATGTGTGTAGAAAATGAACCAATAGATTTTTTTTAATGAACCAATAGATTTTAAAGATAATTCCAATCAATGAAACAAACTTTAGACTGCATGAAGGTAAAGAATTAGAGGAATGGAAAGGAGTTCTGGATTATCCACTTTGAAAACAACAGAGAGAGAGATGGATATCAAATAGTAAACAGTTGAGAGCTATAGAGATTGTTGATAACTTTACATATATGCTTGCTAAGATTTCTGGAGGAAGAGAATGGAAAGAATTTTGGAGAAACAAGATTTGAAACACTAGTAGCAGTAACAAAGGCAGAGTACTCAGGATGGAAGGGTACTTTAAAAAGGGGCTGGAATAAAAATACCTACTCATACTTGATATTGAAACAGCAGAACACCAGGAGAAAAGGAGATCCTCCTCCCCCTCCCTCTCCCTCTCCTCCCCCTCCCCCCTCCCTCCTCCCCGTCCCTGTCCCCTTCCTCCCACTCCCCCTCTCGCTCCCTCCTCCCCCCCTTCCCGTAGGTATAGTGTTCAAAGTTTCATCAGTTGCGTATAAGAAAAGGAGATTCTTAAAAGCTACCACAGAGAAAGTATAGACTACCTAGAATCAATTAATGAGAGAGCCAACTTCACATCATTAACAAGAGATGCCAAAAACGTTATTAATGGAATCCCTTCAAAATAGTGAGGGAAAATATCTGATGTAAACTTACACTTTTATTTCCAGCTAGATTATCATGAAAGAGGGAGAAGAATGTAGACAGACATTTTAGATATACAACCCTAGGAGAGTTCTCCAGCCATAGTCTCTCACTGAAAGAAATATTAAATTGTTTTCTTCAGAAGGAGAAAGTTAAACTCTGAAGACAGTGAGATACAAGGTTACATATATGAGCACAGAAATTAAATATGAAATTTTGATAGTAGTAATTAACTATTGGACATAATAATAATCCAGAAAAAATATTATGTGTGAATAAAAAGGAAAAGAGTAATATTCTAGGAAGCAATGACAACAGGGGCGCATTGTTTTGTGGAAATTAAAGGGTGTTAAGACTGGCATCATTTTCGAAAGGAAGAAAGGACTCTTGAATGGCTTCAAATTTAGGAAAACAAATACCCAAATTAAGTATGTTCAACAACTTAAGAGTAACTTCCACTTTTCTCCAGCAGAGGGAGAGAAGAAGGAAATATCCAAACATTTATTAATATAACAATAAATTAATTTATTAATAATAAATTAAATTAAATGGCCCAAAACAGAAAGTAGGAGAAAAATAAGTTGGTGAAAAGGGAGTAGCTTACAAACAATATCCCCTCATTCCTCTGTGACAGCCTCAGTTCTTCTCAGTTTTGTCTATGAAGGTATAGAAATAAGAACATGTGATTTCGCATTTCAGCATGTTTTTAATCATCTTGGTAGCTCTTTCTGACTCTGGGCTCTGGGCTAGAGAATCCTCTATGCTCTAGTATCTCTCTATGGTCCTACTCATAAATGCACTGTCAATTTTATTCCTCAGTGGAATCTGAAATTAAGAATAGAGGATGTGGTAGAGGTCTCATATTCTCTTTCATCTGCTTTTCTTTTCCATCTCCACCTCTCCCCCTGGGATCTGCAATCAGTTTCCCAGAGAAGCAATGCCACATAAACATCCTAAGGGGACATATTCTTTGAACTGCAAATCAGGTCTATCTGATAAGTACTGGTTCCTATTGGGAATATGGAATCACATATTCTTACTAGAGGTGAAAACAGAGCAATATTGGGCTTACCATCATCATAAGCTATAGGAAGAAAATAAAGTATATTAACTTATGAATATAAGAGAAAGATAAAATATACCTGATTTTCTAGACAATCAATAAATTTGTGAACCTTGAGCAGCCAGTTATCGAGCCCATATAGAAACATATTTATCCATATATATGACTTTCATCTCATACTATTTAATATCATAAGACTTGATTGAAAAAATTAATATCCTCTTTTCAAACTAGCAAAATTTTAATTCACTTTACTGGTTATAAGATTAGTTATATTTTGGCAGAAAATATGGATAGAACAGAAAAGATTAATAAACATACTACTTGAGACAACACTACTAAAATTCTGGAATAATTTTTTTCTTTCAGTCTTCTACTAAAGTTCTTGAAAAAAATGTTGTTTCTTCTTTTTCTTAAAGAAAATTAATCTTTAGTGGATTTCTGCATTATACTTGGAATCCTCAGTTGAAGATGTTGAAGATGGATGGAGAGATGGATGCATAAATGAATGGAGTCATGAATAAGTGAATAGAATGTGACTGCAGTTCTTTGGGGGAAAATCATGTATTCGAATTCAGGCATCAATCACAGAGACCCTGCCTGGTGCAGAAAGGATGAAATAGAATAAATTATGAAGGTGGATTATGGGTGTAGTAATCTAAATGCTAAGAAATAACAGTGCCCATTTAAAAATGACAACTGCCAATCCCAAATACAGAATTCATACTTTAGGGAAAAAATGGATTGATTTTCAAATGAGTACTAATGTCATCTATGTCATCTTTATGAACTTCAGCCTCTGGAATTAATTACACATGACATAAGCAGGAAATGTATCTATAGAGAGTTTCCCTATCCTGTGATATTACTGTTCATTTTATACTATAAAAGGACACCATTGCACATAATATAAAGGATACTTGAGTTAAGCTGGGCTTCTCAGATGCTTCTCACTTCCCTCCAGCTTCAATTAGATATAATTGATGTATAACATTGCATAAATTTACTATATTCAACATAATGATTTGAAATATGTATATATTACATAATGATTACAATAAGCTTAGTTATTATAGTAGTAACATAATTATTTTTTTTGGTATGTGAGGTGAGAACTTTTAAGTCTTACTCTCAGCACTTTGAAGTATACAAGACAGAATTATCAACTATAGTCACACTATAATCATGAAAATGTGAAAGTGTACATTACATCCCTAGAATTTATTCATCTTACGATGAATGAATTGAATGATACAAAATGAAGTTTGTATCCATTGATGATCTTTACTCATTTCTACCCCACCCACACCTTCCCAACTCTGGCAACCACTGATCTGTTCTCTGTTTTTGTAAGTGTGTCTTTTAGCTTCCACATGTAAGTGAGATTATGAGTATTTGTCTTTCTCTGATTTATTTCACTTAGCATAATGTCCTCAGCTTGCGTCCAGTTTGTTGCAAATGACAGGATTTCCTTTTTTCAGTCTAAATCTTTTCTATTGTATACATATAGCATATATTCATCTGTTGATGGACACTTAAGTTGTTTCTATGTCTTGGCCATTGTAAATGCCATAATAAACATGGAAGTGCAGATATTTCTTTGAGATAATGATTTCATTTTCTATGAATGTATACCTAGAAGTGGGGTTTGCTGTATCATATGGTAGTTCTATTTTTAATTTCCTGAGAAAGTTCCATACTGTTTTCCATCATGGCTGCACCAATTTACATTCTTAACCACAGTGCACAAATGTTTCCTTTTCTATACTCCCTTGCCTCACTTGTTATTTCTTGTCTTTTTGATAATAACTGTTCTAACCAGTGTAAGGTGATATCTCATTGTGATTTTGATTTGCATTTCCCTGATTATGATTAATAATGCCGAGCACCATTTTCTGTATGTGTTGGCCATTTGAATCATTTGAATATCTTGTTTGAAATAATGTCTACTCAGGTCCTTTCTCCATTTCTAAAACAGATTATTTGGGGTTTTTTTTGTTTTTTGTTTTTTGTTTTTTTTTTTTGCTATTGGGTTGTGTAAGTTCCTTATATAAAATGGATGTTAATCCCTAATCAGATGTATGTTTATAAATATTTTCTCCCATTATGGAAGTTGTCTTTTCATTTTTTTTTTTTTTTTTACAATGCAGAACCTTTTTAGTTTGATGTAGCCCCACCCATATATTTTTGCTTTAGTTATTTGATCTTTTGGTGTCACATCCAAAAAATCATTGCCATAGTCAATGTAAAATTGCTTTCTCCGTATGTTTTCTATTAGGATTTTTATTGTTTCAGGTCTTACAGTAAGTATTTAATCTATTTAAGTTATTGAGAACTGGACTGTTTCTATTGATTCTTTTTTGACTCCTTGGTTGTTCAGGAATGTATTATTTAATTTATATAAATCCATGTATTTGTGAATTTTCCAGCTCTCCTTTTGTTACTGACATTTCGTTTCATACCAGTATAGACAGAAAATAGATTTGATATAATTTCTATCCTTTTGAATATGTTGAAACTTGTTTTGTGGTCTTACATATCATCTATCCTAACAAATGTTTAATATGCTTGAGAAAAATGTGTATTCTCTTGCTATTGGATAGAATGTTTGGTATATGTCTCCTAGCTTCAGTATGGTCTATCATATTGTTCAAATCCACTGCTTCCTGACTGATTCTCTGCCTGGATGATCTATCCATTGTTGAGAATATGGTATTCAAGTCCTCAACTTTTATTGCATTGCTGTATATTTCTCCTTTTAGTTCTGTAAGTATTTGCTTTATTTATTTACATGTTCCAGTGTTGGGTTCCAATGTTCCTATAATTACGTAATGACCTCCTTTGTTCCTTTTGTCCACTTTTACCTTAAAGTCTGCATTGTCTGATATAACTCTACATTCTTTTGATTAACATTTGCTTGAAATGTCTTTTTCCATCTCTTTATTTGCAGTCTATGGGTGTCCTTAAAGCTAACTGAGTCTCTTATAGGCAGCATATTGTCGAATCTGTTCTTTTTATCCATTCAGCTCTTCTGTCCTTTGATCGAATAATTTAATCCACTTATATTTAAAATAATTATTGATAGATAATGACTTACTATTGCCAATTTGTTGTTTCTGGCTGCTTTGTAGATTTTTTTTTTTTTTTTTTTGCTTCTTCTCCTGCTGTCTTCCTTTGTGATTCAACAACTTCTTTTAACAAATGCTTTCACTCTATCTTAATCTTCTGAGTATCTATAGCAGGTTTGTCCTTTGTGGTTACCATGAGGTTTACATAAAATAGCTTATATTTATAGTGTCCCCCTTTTTTAAAGATTTTGTTTATTTACTTGACACAGAGAGAGACAGGGATTACAAGCAGGCAGGCAGAAGGGAGAGGAAGAAGTAGACTCCTCACTGAGCAAGGAACCAGATGTGGGACTTGATTACAGGATCCTTGGATCATGACCTGAGCCAAAGGCAGACAGTTAACTGAGCACCTCGGAGCCCCATAATGTCCTATTTTAAACTGAAAACAACATATTCAATAGAATACAGAAAATTTATACTTTTACTTCTTCCCCCCTTCCCATATTAGGTTATTGATATTATGGATTTTTTATATCAAATAACAAAATAATGCAATAACAAATATTATTGTAATAACAAATAATAACAAACTACAGTAATTATAGTTAATTTTAATATGTTTGATTTTAACTCTCTAACTAAAGTTGGGGTGACTTATATATCACAATTACTATACTAGAGAATCTGAGTTTGGCTATATGTTTACTATTCTTAATAAGTTTTACACATTCATGTTCTCTGAAGCTAATTAGAGTTACTTTATTTCCAATTGGAAATAACCCTTTTGCGTTTCCCTTTAAATAGGTTTAATGGTGATAAACTCCCTCAGTTTTTTTTTTTTTTATTTGGGAAAGTTTTTCTCTTTTTCTATTCTGAAGGACAGCTTTGCTGAATATAGTATTCTTCATTGGCAGGATTCCCACACCCTGCCTTTTTTAAAAATATTTCATCTTGTTCTTTCCTGGCCTGAAAAAATTTCTGTTGAGAAAAATGCTGATAAGTTGTACGAGGATTTCCTTGTATGTGACCTGTCATTTTTCTATTCTGCTTTCATAATTCCTTGTCTTTGACTTTTGACAACTTAATTGTAATGTATCTTAGTGCAGCCCTTTTTGGACTCAACCTATTTGGGTTCTTTTGGGCATCATGAATCTGGATGTGCTTCTCTCCCCCCATCATTGGGCACTTTTTAGCCATTATTATTTAATAAACTTTTTGTCTCTCTCTCTTTCTCTTTTCCTTTATGCTAGATAGTTAGCTAAGAACCTAGAACACTACTGGGAAATCTTAACAAATATGATTGAATAAATGAGTATCCTCCCTATTGCTATTTCTGTTAGAAATAAAGTTAGAGGGGCACCTGGGTGGCTCAGTTGTTAAGCGTCTGCCTTAGACTCTGGTCATGAAACCAGGGTCCTGGGATTGAGCCTCACATCGGGCTCTCTGCTCTGCAGGAAGCCTCCTTCTCCCTCTCCCACTCCCCCTGCTTATGTTCTCTCTCTCGCTGTATCTTTCTCTAGGAAATGAATAAATAAAATATTTTTAAAAAGAAATAAAATTGGATGAAGACATGGTTGGCCTCTACATCAATATTTCTGATGACATAAATTGCATGTAGGTGATATCACTGTCAAATAAATTAAAATTAAAACTGATCATAAGAAATTAGACTTTGGACCAAAATGATCATCTGAAATTTAATTTTGAAAACTTATTTTTGGAGGAAACTATCAACAACACAGTACAATACAAAGATGGGGGGTAGACTTGCAATAATTCATGTGAAAAACATGGATTTTATAAGCCATCTGGTCAACACAAACTAATATTATGCTTAGATTGCTGAAAAAGCAAATATGGTCTTAGAAATTAGAAATGTTATATTACACTAGAAAGTTTGCCTAAGACTCATTTGTTTCAGCTTAAAGGGAAACATCTGAATTGCTGCTGATGTCCAGTCTGAAACACAAGAATGCCTCCTGAAGCAGTGAGCCATGTGCCACTGGTAGGATTCAACATAATTCTTAAAGTTTATCTAAGGATTCAATTAATTTAAAGGTGGAACTTAGGTGATTTCAATTCTAAGATTCTCAGATTTAAGTAGAAATTCAATAAATTTCAGGTTATGTTATTATAAAATGAGAGGGTTTTCAGAGCAATTAAGGTCTATTTACATAAAGTTTTGTGCAAAAATATTAAACAAGGTTAGGCAAGTTAAAAATGAACAAAATCCATTGTTTATCACAACTAAAGATTTTTCAGATTATGCTGTTATTTTAATTTTTATTCTCGTTTAATTAATATACTGTTTTTGGAGCTTTATACAGAGTAACATGGAATTTGTCAGAATGATCACACAGTTCTTTCATTTCAAAAGAGGGAACAAAATTTTTATTGTATTTTTTCTCTAATTTGAGAAATTTGGGTTTCCTTATACCATCAGACAGTTAAGAACCCCAGTTTTCCAGTCCTCAGCTAGATCTTGTAAGGAAAGCTAAAACCAAAGACATCAGACCCATGTGCAAAGGCTTTTTCAGACTGGCCCACTAGATAGACCTAGAATTCTCTAGAACAGGAGTTCTTAAAATATGATCCATAAATCCCTGGGGGTACACCAGGCCCTTTCAGGAAGTCAATGAGGTTAAAACTAATTTTATAATAATATAATACAATATTTACCTTTAGTATTTTATTGATATTGTGCTGAGAGTACAAAAGCTGTGGCTTATGAAACTAAGTACAAATCAAGGCGATTCCACCAAACTGTACTAGTAATCATGTATTCCTAATTGCTACACGCAAATGTTTATTTTACTTAAGAATGTCCTTTATGAATCAGTAAAATTGTTAATCTAATTAAATCACCCTAAAGTATGCTTTTTAAATATTTGGAGTAATATAATGGGAAGTATGTATAAAGCACTTGTATGCTTTGAGTTTAAAGCTGTCCATAGATGAATGGATAAAGAATATGTGGTCTATATATACAGTGGAATATTACTCAGCCACAAAAAATGAAATCTTACCATTTGCAATGACATGGATGGAACTAGAGGGTATTATAATAAGCGAAATAAGTCAATCAGGGAAAGACAATTATCATATGATTTCACTCATATGTGGAATTTAAGAAACAAAACAGAAGGTCATGGGGAAGGGAAGGGAAAAATTAAGTAAGATGAATCAGGGAGGGAGAAATACCATAAGAGACTCTTAAATATAGGAAACAAACTGAAGGCTGCTGGAGGGGAAGTGGGCAAGGGGATGGTGTAACTGGGTGATGGGTATTAAGGAGGGCATGAGATGTAATGAGCACTGGGTGTTATATGCAAATCCCTGAACTCTACCTTGAAAACTAATAATACACTATATGTTAATTAATTGAATTAAAATAAAATAAATTTTTTAAGAGGAAAGAAAAGAAAAAAAACAAAAAAGAAGTTCCATTTTTACTTGAAAATCTATTAACACAAAATATGGTTATTTAGGCTTGAGTATTTGCAAATGTTTTCTCAAAAATAAATGAAAAAAGCTGTCACTTAAGTTTTCAAATGAAAATTAGAATTTTAGAAAGCTTGCATCATGTATGTGATCTTGACATTTTCCAAAAGGCTTTGCTGATGAAATCAGTGGTGATATTAACAAATATTACTTTTTGATATTGTATAAGAAAATGTGTCCACATTTTGAACATCTGTATAGCCAAGTGAACCAGTATCTTCCAAATGACCATAATGTAACAAAATCACTCATGTTAAAAGATCCATTCAGAGTACAAGAAACACCAACAGAGTTTAATGTCATAGAGTATGCAAAGTTCATTGAGATTGTTTCTGATTCCTTACTGCAACTTCCCTTTCAGTAACTACCTCTTGTTGAGTTTTGACATAGCATCAAATAAGAAAATCCACAAATATCCGAAAAGGCTATTAAAATATTCCTCTCTTTCCAACTGCATATTTTTATAGAGGTTAATTTTTCTTCATATACTTTAGTCCAAAATATGCATAGCATTTGACTGAATGCAGAAGCTGGTTAAGAATCCAGCTGTGTCCTATGAGCCTGGACATTAAAAGAATGTGCAAAATTGTACATGCTACTCTTCTTCATTTTTTGTTTGTTTTAGGAAATACATTATTTTTTCATGAAATATGCTATTTATGCCAACTAACAAATACATTTTAAAATAAATTTATAAATATTTTGAACATTTTTCAGTTTTAATTTCTAATAATATAGATATTGATATGTATAACCCACATGGACAAAAGTTTTGGATTTCCTTGATAATTTTAAGTGTAAAGAAGTTAAGAATACACTGGGGCTGCAAAAGGACAATTCTATCAGACCTCCTTTTTTATAATTGACTCAGTTTGCCATGACACACCCTTTTCTTGACTTTGTTCATGGCCTTAAAATAAGTTCCTAAAGTTGAAGTCTTGATCCTGTAAAAGCTTCACTAAGTTTCCTCCAAATCCATAAACTTCACTGCCCTAAGCAAATCCCTTTTGGGAAATTACAGCTTGTGCAATTCAAAGTCCTCTCAGCCTTTCATGGACGTGAAATAGTTCATTTCAGTGGTTGCATTTCCGTATGGTGTGAAATGATCCCTACATCAGACTCCTGCTGTGGGAGTCATTATCAACCTGGAAATGGAAAACAAAGCCAAAAATATGGGACAGATGTGACCTACCAAGAAAAAAAAATTACATGAAAACTCAAACTTGAATTATTAAAGGATGGCTGTCTTTTGAAAGACCTAAATTTAAAATGAATACATAGAGATCTCCTTTAGTACATATTTTTCTCTGGGCAAGTAGATGCTTGCGTTCTGCTCAATTATTAAGTAGAGAATCTTAAATCTAATGAATAGATGTCATAGTCAATTAATGTGCTATTAAAATGGCTTTATATTTCTAAAATTATAATGTAAGTCAAGGGGATATTATTTGATTTACAGTAGTTAGATTGACAAGCAACTTTCTTTGGAAACCCCTTTACTGAGCAAAATGATCTACATGTAAGACTGGAATACAAACTTTACACAATGTCTTTAGCCATGGATAATAATTTTAAAATGAGGCTGCTCAGAATGGCTTTTCTGGCCATTGAAATGATTTCTCACATATTGGAAATTTTGTTAAACTATAAATTATGGAGGAAATGTAATGCCTTTTTCTTGAGAAATTAATTACTTGACTACTCAGAAATATTATTAATGCTAATGACTGGCTAAAATTCAAAATAATGAACCAAATTATGGCAAAAGTCTATGCTTATGATTTACATTCTATCAAATTTATTTTTAATTAATTCAGGTACTGCATACTTAGACTTCCGATAAGCCCTAATTTTCAATTAAGGAGCTATTATTGTACAGCTACAAAATTAATAACAATAGGTATTATTGATTGAGTGCTTGCTAGATATGCAAGGTTCTACTCTAAGCACTTTAAATTGTTCTATTTCATTCTTTCAATGAACACTATGAAGTTTATACTTTTGTTATATTCTTTTTAGAGATAAAGAAGCAGGTTCTTACGTGTTCAGAAACACAAAGTCAGTGAATTATAGTTATGATTACAACTAATGTAAAAAATTTAAAAAAGAACTACCATAAGATCCAGCAATCTTATTCTCAGTATACATCTGTAAGGTATGAAATCAATATCTTGAAGAGATATCTGCATCCCCACATTTTTTACATTATCCACAATAGCCAAGGCAAAATCCAAGCATCCATCAATGGATGAACAGATAAAGAAAATGTGTTATATCTTTATATTCAACAGAACATTTAGACGTGAAAAGGGAGGAAATCTTGCCTTCTGCAACAACATGGATGAACTTCGAAAGCATTATTCTAAGTATGATCTCATTTATATATGGAATCTAAAAAAGCTGAACTCATAGAAATAGAGCAAACTGCTAATTACCAGGGCCTAAGGGGTGAGAAATGGAGAAATGTTAGTCAGAGGTTAACAAATTTCCAGTTAAAAGATGAATAATTCAGGACGCCTGGGTGGCTCGGTTGGTTGGACGACTGCCTTCGGCTCAGGTCATGATCCAGGGGTCCCGGGATCGAGTCCCACATCGGGCTTCCAGCTCCATGGGGAGTCTGCTTCTCCCTCTGACCTTCTCCTTGCTCATGCTCTCTCTCACTGTCTCGCTCTCAAATAAATAAATAAAATCTTTAAAAAAAAAAGATGAATAATTCTGAAGATGTATAGCATAGGGACTTTAGTTAACAGTACTGTAATTATATGCTTGAAAGTTGCTAAGAAAGAAAATCTTAATGTTCTCATCACACACAAACAAATGGTGATTGTGTGTGGTGATAGAGATGTTTACTAATTCTATTGTGGTAATCATTTTGCAATATATATGTGTATGAAGTCATCACATTGCGAACCTAGTACTTACACAATCATATATGTAAATTTTATCTCAGTAAACCTGCAAAAAATGTTATTACAATCATGGGTTTACAAATATCTCTTTGAGACCCAGCTACATTTTTTGGACATATACCCAAAAATGGAATTGTTGGATCACATGGCAATTCTTTGCTTAATTTTTTTGAGGAACTGCCATGTTTTTTTCACAGAAACTGTACCATTTTACTTTCCCACCAAGAATGCTCAAGTGTTCCAATTTCTCCATATTCTTGCCAACACTTGTTATTTTCTGTTTTGTTTTGTTTTTAGACTAGCCATCTAACAGATGTGAAGCAGTTTCATATTGTGGTTTTGATATGTATTTCTCTAATGATTAGTGATATTGAGTATCATTTCCAATGCCTATTGGCCATTTGTATATCTTGTTTTAGAAAGTGTCACTTTAAGAACTTTCCCATTGTTATACTTAGTTGTTTGGTTTTTATTGTTGAGTTGTCATTCTTTATATATTCTCTATTACTTCCCCAACCTTACATCTGTTTTCCCTTTCTGATTGTTTTACCTGTAGGTTTGGTTTCCAGAACCAGACATTGAAATAATAGTCTTAAAAACACTGAATAAGAAGCCCCATGATTGTGTAAGATCAAATCCTATAATAAGTTCTTATTATGTATGTCTCTTAGAAGGTTTGCTTCTCTGATTATACCCTGACTAATATTAATAGTCCTCATAGTAAAGCCCTATTTTTTTTCATTTTCCTCATTTTATAGATAAAGAAACTGAGCCACAGAAAAGTTAAATTACTTGCCCGAAGAAAAGCCCTATTAACAAAAGAAATGCAATCATCATGTTCCAAATTACCCACAACACAGTGACTTTGTCAGGGTCAAACTCCTGGTAATTTATGGAGTCTAGATTCACTACCTCTGAGTCCATGTTCTTTCAGCAAGACTACGTTATCTTCTTTAAAGCAAGGGAAAACACGTCTCAGCTCATGAAAGTCTCTCAGCCTTTCCTATCACATTTGCTTCCATGAAGCATTAATAGTAAAAACCACTTTATCAATGACATGGTTTCTGAGTCAGTCACAAGGTATTTTCATTATCCTCCAGGTTACCAGATGACCTAAATGTTGTCTAGGGCCATCCTAGCCATGTCAATCACAGCCACTGTGGAAGAAAATGAACATTTTGTCCTGCTAACATTATGAATAAACATATACATGATGTTCCAGAATGTGATAAACCAAAAATAACAGGGTCACCCTGTCTAGTTCTGGTCCCTAAAATTAAGGAGGCTTTAAGCATTTCTTCTAAATTACTCCCCTCCCTAGCAAAATAACTATAACCCTGACTTTTGAACAATTGATTTCTAAGGACATGTGATATCCTTTGTGGATATAATAACTATGTGAGAAAGTTGTTTTTCTACTGTGAATAGATTAATGTAAGCTATATAATCTTGGTAATTTTGCAGGTTTTTTCCTTTAAATTTATGTTGTAGGTTTTGTTTTTTGTTTTTTTGTTTGTTTGTTTGTTTGTTTTTTGGTAAGTTAACCTTCCTGAAATCTGACATTTGCCAACTTTTTCATAAGCAAATCTCTTTCCTAAGTGCTTTGCTGTCTGTCTTCCTCTCACATGAACATGCTTTTGTGTTTTCTAGGATGGAAATATCCCAGATTGTTGGTGGGAGGAGTTAAAAATAGGTAGTGTTTTTCTCTTTGATTGAGTCTATATAACACAAACTTATTTTTTTTAAAGATTTATTTATTTATTTATTTTAGAGAGAGAGAACATGGGCAAGAAGGACAGAGGGAGAAAGAGAGAATGTTAAGCAGGGTCCATGCCTAGTTCAGAGCCTGATTTGGGGCTGAAATCTGGAATATTTGTTTTATTTCATATCCTTTCATAGTATTAGATTGTAGTCCCTAATGTCATAACTGCATGAGTTTAAATTTGAAATCTACAGCTTATTAGCTACAAAATCTTAAAAATTTTATATAAATGTTCTATGTCTTGGTTTCTTTGTCTCCTAACTAGGAAAAACAACAGTAACAATATAATGTCACAGAGAAAATTAAATGAAATAATGCAAACATTGAGCTTAACATAGAACATGTCACAAGATAAGTACTCAGTAAGTTTTAGCTATAATTGTTAAGTCTTGTGGTGTTTTGGAGATCATTTAAGGCTTGTGGAAAGGGTGAAAATTGGCTTAATTTAACTAGAAGTGCTGACCACATAGCTGGTGCTAGGAGTTAAAATTCAAGGGACCAAATTAAGTACACACCTAATACAGTTTGTTTTAGGGAGAGGGGTGTGAAGGTGTGCCATACCCCTTTTGTGGTAGTGGAAAGTAAAATGCTGTGGAGAACAAGCATGAAACACTGTAATGGGTCTGAGGCAGGATCAAATTTGGGACAGAGAACAATCTGGTAACTCAGAGGAGAAGGGGTTTGGAATGAAAGCTGATGGGGGTGGGGAAGAAAGAGGGTCAAGGGAAATATTTGAATCAGTCTACCCTTTGCCTTTATTGGATTATGGGACAATAGTTTATAAATTATTCATCTGTTGTTTAATCAGAGGTAATTTGGAGTGATCCTAGTTTGGAGTATCTTTGAATGGATTGTGTAAATCTTCACATTGACTGGACATGGTAAGGAATTAATATTGAACAATTGTCTTTACTGATACTGAGGTTTTTAACATATATTACAAACTTATGCATTATATATTTGTCTTCTCAATTTTGCAGGTGAGAAAACAAAAGTTCAGTGGAGAAGATGTATTAGTTATGGCTTTTTTGATGGCAAAAAATCAAAACCCAGTTGGAGCTAGGTTAGGCAAAATGTGGAATTAATTGGCTTAAATACCCAAACGACAAAAAGTGCAGGGATAAGGCTAGGTCCCAGAGTTTTCTGGAATAAGGGAAGGTAGTAGTGCTAGGTCCCACTCTCCTACAGAATCTTACTCACCCTTCATTTTTCTGCATATGAACTTCATTCTTTCACATTGGCTATTGCATTATGACTGGGAACATAGCCCTGGGCAGCTCTTTCTCTTATAGTTTTGCAACTCTTTTTCTTACAGTTCCACCCAAGAGACAAAGGTGATAATTCTGATTAGTGTAATATGGACAATGTACCCATTCTGGGACCAATGAAAGTGGCAGGAATGACTGGGTACTAAGATTGATTGCTTCCACTATAGTCTCAAGTCTGGAGTCAGGAGAGAAGAGGTCCACCTCACTTTTCCATAATAATTTTAATTTGAAAAGGGGAGAAAGACTAGGAAAACAAAACCAATAATTGATTGCTATGGGTAACTTATCCATGATCTTACAAATCTGTAAATGATGGAGCTGGGACTGGAACTAGTTCTGCCTCTGCCTTTGTCTCCAAAGCATTTGCTGTTTCCCTATATGCCTCTGTTGATCTAGCTAATGCCCAACAATATATAACTTCTTTCAAGATACAGGGTCAGGGGACATAGAATAGTCCATATTATGGTTTTTACCACCAAAAGTGATTTTTCCCCTCCTTCCAGCTTCTATAAAACTACATCTACATCACTCTGCAATACCTATCACTTATTACTCCATGTTATTTATTCACATTGCAGTTTGTATGAATTGGTGTTGTATCCTTTTTTCTTTTATTGAATAGAAAGCTCCCAGAAGAAAGGAGTCCTTCACACAGCACCTAGAGCAGTCCCCTGCTCTTTTTTAGTGTTTCATAAATATTCTGATAGTCTTCCCAAAACAGGGAGGATAGTGATTTCAAGTAGCCATCATTTGTTTGTTTGCTTTTAGTGACGTGTTTTTGAGGTATGATGTGCACACAGAAAAGTGGATAGATCATAAGTTTACAGCTTGATGTAGTCTTACAAATTGGAAAACACCCATGTAAGCAGCCTAGATAAAACAACAACAGAGCTAGTGCCCCCAAAAGATCCTTTGCGTAGATTGCAATCTCTACTTGCTCTAGGAATAGTATAAGGTGCTTGTTGTTTTTTACAATGTCTAACAAAGTTATCACATCTTTCAAATATGCTATGTAATGATATAAAATCCCTACTCAATACTCTCAGATGACCCCTATCATGTAATTTTTTGATGTTTTGCCTCACAAGAATCTAAAGCTGTGTTACAGGGCAGAATCTAGCAAGGAATAAACATCTAATAAGGTGTTCGGCCAAGAACACTCTTGTGAAAGGATGCTAATGTGGTACAAATTATCTAGCTCCTGGAATGGGCTTGTGCACTGAAAACCAAACAGGTTTTTTGACCTCTTACTGAGATCTGTGGTGACCCAACAGAAAGCAAAGCATTGCTTCTATGTTTTATCTAATTGGATGAGGGTTTTCTCAGTTTTTGAGGGAGGGGGAGGTGTTTCTTTCTGTGATATTTATTTCTTTAAGCAAATACTTTTTTCCTATAATTTACTTTTTAAATTTTGTAGCATAGGAAAAGACTGCTTATGGGATCTCTAGTGGTTTTTGGTTTGTTTGTTTGTTTGTTTTGTACACATATAACATCTGGATCTTCTGTCTTCAGCTTTTACCTCTTCGGCAAGTCACTCAGGCAACACATGTTCTCACATAGCTCCACTTGGAAATTTTGATTCATGTTTGTATGTTATATATGTTTCTCTTGTCATTAAGGTTGAAATTAAAGAATTCTGCTTAATCCATAATTCTAGTGCAAATGAAAGGCCAAATATATTCTGATTTATTTTCCACATTTTATTTTGTCTTTAGATTAGTCTGACTTTCAGGTTCTTACTTAATGTTTGCCTGTTTCATGACTTTAAATTTTTTTCTGGACTGTTTGATTTAAAAAAATTTTTATATTTGCATAGCTCATGCGTTTCACCTCATGTAAGTTCACTAATGAAGCCTCCAAATAATGGGACCTATTAACCTTAGAAAATGTAATTCAGATTCTAAAGACTAAAGAGATTGTGCTACACATTGTGTCCTATTCTCGGTTTGAGAACATGGAAACCTGAAGACATTAGACAGGTTTTGTTGGGTTATTGGTGCAAAGCTTCCTTCCTGTGCAGTGGGCTTTATGCTTTGTTTTTATAAAACATTTTGAATGGAATTCTTTAATTTTTGTATCATATTATCCCTAGGTATATTCCCAGTTTTCTTAATGAATCTTTCACTTTAAATATTTCTTATTTTCCATTGACCCACAGTTGTAACTGCGATTTTAAATGCCAAAGGGTCAGAAGGCAAAGCAGAGTGGAAGTCAATAGCATAGTGTTAATATGCCGTGGTGCCTCACAGACCTGGGGTCAAGTGTACGGTGTGTGGTCTTGGACAGTTTCTGTATCTGTTTAATGATGATACTAGTAGTAGTTACAAGGACCTTTTTAAAAAAATATTTTATTTATTTATTTATTTATTTGAGAGAGAGAACATGTGTGAGTGGAAGAGGGGAGCGGCAGAGGGAAAAGCAGACTCCCTGTGGATCAGGGAACTTAAGTTGGAGCTCCATCCAAGAACCCTGAGATCATGACCTGAGCCAAAGGCAGTGGCTTAACTGACTGAACCACCCAGGTGCTCCAGTAGTTACTTGGACCTTGCATCTATGAGTCTAAATTCAAGGGGCTGAGGCACACTTGTGTCAATGTAAGCTCTGAAGTCTGCATTGATATTTCCAATCCCAATTCAACTATCCATTTTGTCTTCCTCCCTGAGGCAGTTATGATCATCTTCTTTTTCTTAGCCCTAATTAACTATGCCAGAGATAGGACCAAGGTGGCTCCTTGGGTTTGTGATAATTAGTAAATATTTAATAGTTGACTCTTTGGGGAAAGATATGATTTGTAGCATTTGCTAATTTTGTGGGGTAAATACTCCCACCATAGTCAGTTTTAGGTAATCAGTTTCATTACATTGATTTTGGCGATGGGAAGAAGTGTGCACCAGAGACTCTAATGAGCACATGTAGACAGCTATTGTATACCATTGGTATGTATAAATCACTTGGACCTGGACTTGTTCCATGCTTCTCTGGTTCTACAAGCCACGTTCCATGGTCCTGAGGAAGAGCTCACTATAGACGTCAGATATATGAACAAAAAACAAGACATTTCTCCTTGGCTGCTTGACCTAAATCTCTATTATTTGCTTTCTTGTGGGGTACACTTTCTAGAGTGGAGAGACAACTGGCCAATAAATGGGAAGTCCTAGTGAATAGAGTTGAATCTATAATTAAACTCTAAATGTATACTAAGTATATTCTTACCTAGTCTGTAGTGTTTTTCAGCCTTTGAGATATTACGGTCATGACAACCATAGTAGTTAACTACTGTTGCATGACAATTACTCCCAAATTTAGCAGCTTAAAACAGCATTTACTATCTTAAAGTTTCTGTGGGCTGGCAATGAGGTGTAACTCAGTTGGGTACCTCTAGTTCGGCAACCGTCATTAAGCTGTAGTCAGGTATCAGCCAAGGCTGCGTCATCTCTGACTGACCTGGGAGACAATCTGCTTCCGAGCTTTCTCATATGACTGTTTGCAGGCCTCTGGTCTCCCCTGGATATTGACTGGAGATCTCAATTTCTTATCATGTGGGCCTCACCAGAGAGCCAGTTCACAACATGGCAGCAGGCTTCCTTCAGAGCAAGTTAGCAAAAGAGTGAGAGAGGCTTCCTAAGATGGAGACCATAGTCTTTTTGTGATCCACTTAGGACAATGATGTCAGATTGCATTTGCCATATTCTATTGACTACTGAGTCACTAAGTTCAGCCGACACTTAAGAGGAGAAAGTTACATAAGAGCACAAAGGAAGCAGGGATCGTGGGGCTGTTCTTTGTCCTACAACTTTTTTTTAACTGTGCCTTAAATTATTTTTTTCAGTTTCTGTTAGCAGACAGCACCAATAATTCATAAATCTCTTTCATTGCAAGATCTAGAGTAAAAGTAGAGGTCTAAAATATCAGCTTAATATACTAGGAAGTGCAAAAGATTGGATCTGTCCCAGGATATCTACACTTTCCCTCCATTCTTCCAGAGGAAAGAAGACTAATTTCTTAAGAAACTGAGAAATCCTCTTCTCGAAGATGGCGGAGAAGTAGCAGGCTGAGACTACTTCAGGTAGCGGGAGATCAGCTAGATAGCTTATCTAAAGATTGCAAACACCTACAAATCCAACGGGAGATGGAAGAGAAGAAGAACAGCAACTCTAGAAACAGAAAATCAACCACTTTCTGAAAGGTAGGACTGGCGGAGAAGTGAATCCAAAGCGACGGGAAGATAGACCACGGGGTGGGGAGGGGCCGGCTCCCGGCAAGCAGCGGAGCAACGGAGCACAAAATCAGG
>NW_019154123.1:9562029-9682510 GCF_002288905.1 Enhydra lutris kenyoni
GGGTTGGGAGAGGGGGGGTGGGATTATGGACATTGGGGAGGGTATGTGCTACGGTGAGTGCTGTGAAGTGTGTAAACCTGGAGATTCACAGACCTGTACCCCTGGGGATAAAAATATATTATATGTTCATAAAAAATAAAATTAAAAAAAAAGAAATTTGGTTTAGGTCTTTAAAAAATCTTCTAGTACTTCAGTGAAGCTGAAAAATAGAAAAAAGAAAAAAAATGTCCATTTCTTTACTTAACTTTTGAACATATGGAATGCAGTTATAATACTTTAAAAAAAAAAGAAACTGAGAAATTATTAAGTCTAGGTTAATAACCACTTTTCAGGAGGTAATTTCATCATCAAGTTTTTAGATTTCCATACATTTAGAAAATTCGTATAACACTGGCTATATTCAGTTTTCTGCATGGAACATGCTATTTAAAATGGTATTCTTCCCCAACTTGTCCCTCTCAGTTTGTAGTGATATTCTAAGAACATCTTAGTATGTGTTTGGCATCTATACTCTTTGATACTGTTCTTTCAGTTGGCACGGCTGGTGGGGCAGTCCCGGCCTTGGGTCATGGTGCTTTAGTTTCGGCACAGAGCAGCATTGAACCTTGCACATTAGCCCCTGATACTCAACCTGTATAATCCAGGGCACCAACCAATTCATATTGCATTCAAAGAATAACTTTCTGTTACTAGAGGCTTTAAAAATTATTTTTAAATCATTATTGCTAGTGTTCAAGGGGTAGCACAAACATTTTTATCCAATACAGAAAGCTTTCTGTGAATATCCTCTTTAGATCTCTCTCTGTTCTTAAAGCAGGCAACTGCTAAAAACCTTTAGAATTCAGGGTCCCATCACCACGTCCCTGTGTCCCATTGACTTTCTCCTCCCCAATTGCATACCATATGCAGTATACCATCCCAGAACAGGTGTGTGTGACCTTTGAGAAGATAGTCTGGTCCCTCTTCTGATGGCATTTCTCATGATACCCAGGCATCATCTCCACTTTGGAACAGGGATGAATTAGCACTATATGAATGGCTGTCAACAAGAAACTGAAGTTTGAATTTTGGATCCTTCTTCCTAAAGGAAGAAACTAAAACTCAATTAAGGAGGAAGTAAAGAGGAAAGCTTTTCAGGGGGCAGTTTTAGGAGTAAAAAAAAGGATCTGGGAATGCAATATTTATTCTAAGAATCAGCCTTAAATTATTGTTTAGAAGGTCTGTTTTCCTCCAACTCCCTACTTCTGTGCACCATGTCATGAGAGCTCAAAAAAATCAACAATTTTCAATGTTCAGATAACATAAAGTTATATTTAATATGAACATTTCTTCCTTACTACCTATTATTTGGTATCTGTGTGGTTTTTAAGTAAAGAAGCTCAAAACAGTTTTGGGCAAAATGTTGATATAAATTAACTAACACAGAATTTGCTGGGGGAAAAAAGGAAAAAAATAAGAATATACCTTTTGAAATAACTTTTTCCATCCTATTGAAAACATAGAGTGATATGAAGAAATAAACAACATGGAAATTACCCAGATCATTTTTTTCTTCCTATCTGGGTTTGGGCATTTACAGTAGCTTAGAGACTGGCTAGTAACCAAACATTCTGGCCCTCAAATTTGAAAGCTATTATTTGTATTCTATACTTAGGGAGTATACACTTTTGTTTTTAATTTAGTATGTTTTGCTTCCTCACTTGATTTTGGCTTGTTTTCCTGCCTACATAGCAGCAGGTGTTTGGGTGATAATAACATCTAAAATAATCCTAGGAAAATGTGCAAATTGGCTGAAGAGCAGCAGGAGCTATCACAATATGCACCCCCCTTCATAATTTAGTTTAACTAATCAGGTTGCAGCATCAAAGCTGTTATGTACTTGGTTCATAGTATTTTATTTTTTGATGTATAACTGTGTGAGTGTTTTAACCATGATAACAGGCATATATAAAGTTTTAAATTTGGGAGGGGTATTGCTACAATCTAGAAGTGCCCACTACCAAGGGTGACCCTATTACAAGAAGACTTAGGAATAGAGAGTTTTTAATTCACAAAACTTGAACTTTGAGATATGTGTTCATTAATATTTATATCAGTTAGCATTGTACTGTAGTGAAAGGAAAAGAAAATCCACCAAACAATGGCTTAAATAAGGATTCTTTTTACCACATAAAGTCCAGAAATCATTCAGTAGGACTCTGAGGTCATCAGGGATTCATGCTTCTTCTGTCTTCCCACTCTGCCATCCTTTGTTTGTTGATTCCCTCTTCAGATTCTCTGAATGGCTTATGTACTTCCAAACATCAAGTCTGTATCCTAACCTGAACAAAAATGGGAGCAGAAAAAAGAGGTAGCTCCTCTAACAAGAGAAAGAAAAACTTATCATGAACTTTGTACTATATTTCCAATTATGTCTTATTGGCTAAAAGTGGGTAACAGGATTACCCATGGTTGCAAGAATGGCTGGGAAAACAATTTTTAGTTGGACAGATTGAAACTCTATGAAAATCAGAGTTTTTGTGGGTAAGGGAGAAGGAGAGAATGGACATTTAGTAGATAATTAGAGAGACTAACAAAATTTTCAGATAATAATTTTTAACTCTCATTTGTATATGTGTATATGTATATATGCATATATGTATATATGCATATACATAAGTGTGTGTTGTGTGTGTGTGTGTGTGTATATTTCCTGAGCATGTTTAAAATATGGGCTTCGGTGTCTTACAGAACTGAATTTCAATTTCTTTCTACTACGTACTAGGTGTGTGATATCAGGGAAGTTATTATAGTGTCTATATTCCTATTCCTGAGATGACAATAGTACCACCTTCATAGATATTTTGTGAGAATAAGAAAGATAATGTATGTTGGAAGCACTTGGCATAGTGCTTCAAACATTGTAAAATTTCAGTAACATTTATTATCGTTTTTATTATCTTACAGTATGATCCTACTGCTATTATTGTTAACTTCTGAGTTTTCTGAACTGAAAAGTATTTGAGAAGCTAGGTAGGGGCTAGGATAGCAGCCTGCTTATGTCTCCTAGGAAGGGCAGCCAGAGGTGTGTGGTTCAGTTGCAGGAACATGAAGATGTGACAGGTTCCTGTCTTAGACAAAGAAAGAGAGAGACAGAGAACAATAGATATATAAATAAATAAGTAGCTCATGAATGTATCAGTCTGTTCCCCCTTTCTGTTGGCATCTATAAAGTAGGTCATTCCAAGTGATGGCAAATATGGGGAGTGCACACTTGTACAATGTGTGGTGAGGCAGGGTGCATGGTTTAAGAGATACTTCCTTCACCACAGGGAAATCCTCCCAATCTACTAGTGAAGAGGAACTAGTCTAGTCTAGGATTTATCCTGTAATCCTAGTGCTCCCCAACCAAGAATCATTTCTGTAGGCTTGCAGGGTTGTGGAACCAACAAAGTATAACCTGTGATGGAAGGAAGGGCATTAGTATACCTACCTGGCTCCTCATCAGATTCAAAGTCTACATCTGAGGGCTTATACTGCAGATGTCCTGCTGGAATTGCTTGATAAATTTATCCTCATGTGGACTTTTGGTGGAGTATTTCTGTAGCAACTGTGATAGAAAAACAAGGAATTCAGTCTTAAGAAATTAAATTCAAATGCCAAGAAATGGAATATGTAGGCCAAGTTCAGTCCAGTCAAGAAGTTCACATGATACCAAGAAGGTATTGGCCATGTTTGGGTGTTCTCTACAGCATATTTGATGAGCACCTGAAATCATCAAGTAGGTGTCTTTTTGTCTAGGCTGTATTATCTGGAAACAAGTGAGATAGTCTACCCCAGAAAGGTTTCTTCATGGATATTCAGTGCTAGTGTCCATGGGCACCAGTGCCTAAGATTCCAGGACATATTGAGATGGCCTTAGAAGACCTGTGTATGGGGGTGCCTGGGTGGCTTGGTTGTTTAAGCATCCAACTCTTAATTTCAGCTCAGGTCATAATTGCACAGTTGTGGGATTGAACCACATATTGGGCTCTGCGGTAGGTATGGAGTCTGCTTAAGATTCTCTCTTCCTCTGCACCTCCCCACTAAACAAACAAACAAACAAACAAACAAACAGACAAAACCTGTTTATAGAAGGGCTTCTTCCTTCATTGCTATAGTTTTGTCACTGCCACCCCAAAGAGGTATGTCCACCATCAACACCAATATAATCCACAGAAATCTGTGATACTCACATCCAACATGACATCTTTAGGACTTCAAATTTCATGACTTCTAGGCCTATGTTACAGACAAAAGCAGCAAGCTGGAGGGAGCTCTGAACTCACTCTAGACTCCTTAATCCAATTGAAACAGTATCACAATACATTTTATTTCATAGCCATGACATCATCCTGAAGGCAGTGGACACTGACCAAGATTCTACACACCATTCTCTGCTTCACATTCCCCATTCATATGAGCCACTTCCATCCTGTTTATATGAGGCATTTATCCCATTTCAGTAATATAATTCTGACAGATAGGATTTTGATTCCCAGAAAGCATGGGAGGAAGTTTTGTCTCAAAATGGGTTCCAGCATTTATCCTCCCTGCCACCCCCACACCCTCCTCTATATTGGTTTGCATTATCAGAAATCTCTGAATCCCAAGTTTGTTTTCTACTTTCTTCTCTTTGCTTCTGAATTTTTACTCTTCTTTCATTCTTTGTATTATCCCCAACAAATTAAAGTATCTCGAAGTTATATGATGAACATGAAATACTGGGTCCATGTAGCAGCATGAGAAAAAATAATAAAAATATATAAAACCTCTACTGAGTGACATGACAATCAATTTTGTATGCAGAGAAAATAATTCTGGCAGATAACTGCATTATAATTTTTCTGATATTATGTAGTCATGCTCTGATTGCTCAGCCCTCATTCTTGCTACCACATTGTCATTCTTTATCCTTCTTTTTGTTTTCCTAGTTCCTTTGAGCAATGACAGTCATATTGAAGGTAAAGAATAAAGAAAAGACATGCTAAAAAGGTGACTGACTATCTGTCTGAATGTCAATGACAATTTCCAACCACTAGAGACACAGCCACTCTGACTACATTTGAAATTCCAGACTCAGTGTGGCCTCTGGTTGATGGAATTCAGACTGCCAATTTTTCTGTGTAGTAGAGGACAAACTTTGGAACTAAGACTGCATTTTCCAGTACCCAATGATCTGCTGGGTGTACTGGTCCTATAGCTGGGTTTACTGGAAACTCAGTAAATGGAATAATCCACTTCACTTAGCCATGTAGAAGTAAGAGTTTTTATGATTTCAGATCAATGAGAAGTATTTTAATATAGAGTTAAATTTGGCAGCAGAAGACAAATTTGATGGCAGAATATTCCACATAATATAGTATGTATAAGCCTAGTGGAAAGATTTATAAATTTAACCTGAAACATAACTAATATTTTTAAAGTACCAGTTCAATTTGTTTCATCAGGAATACTTTAATTATAAAGGGCCTTACAAATTAGTGCTATCATAGGAAATAATGAGAATTGATGATGTTGGCTGAAAACCATATGCTTCAGTAAAACTGATCTTATCCATTCATTTATTATTACTGTATAACCATTTGCTTGCACAGCCACTAAAATCTAAATCTTATTAAACATTGGAGTCTAATGTGATAAAACATTGGAAATATAGGCATCAAAGAAAGTATCTATGTGAAATAATTCATGCCAAAATAAAAGTATAAAAGAAAAACAGAATGAGTATCTTTGAGGGTTTCCATTATTATTTTTAACTGGCATGAAAGCTACAGGTGAATAAGACCTCTTTCACTTAATTTGGGTAGGCTGCCACTAATTGAATGACTGTGTGTGTGTGTGTGTGTGTGTGTGTGTGTGTGTCTGTGTGTGTGTGTGTGTGTGTGTTCATGTGCATGAATGAATGCAGGGCATAATAAAATGTTTGATCAGCCATTGAAAATCATATAATCACCATTGATGTTGTCTTGAGCATTCCTATTGGTTGTTTAAAAGTAGAAACAATACCACTATATTTGATACTACTTTCTTTAAATTTGATTGAGGTTGTCAGGGAATTGTTCTTCCTGATAATAATCCCCAGTGGATGATGTCTAGGAAGATGGTTGAGTTAGGAAAAATCGATTGGCCTTCTCTTCTAATTTCTCAAGAAAAAGTGTAGGAAATTATTTAATCTAGAGATAAAGTTTTTACTTGCCTATTAATTAAAATAAAAATATTGAAAAATATTGAAAATTAAAGAAGAGATTTCTATATACTCCATACTGAAGGTGCAGGATTAAAAAAATCTATAATACACTGAATTCTACTCCTGAAACCAATATTATATTACATGTTAACTAAGTAGAATTTAAATAAAAATTAAAAAAAAATATTTCCACATTTGAAATTAAAATTGAGAAAAAAACCCACGTATAATAGCTAGCTTGATCTAATTCCTAACTTGGTATCATCTGATTGAAATGTAAGTATGGGAAGTTTGCTACTGATTCAAGCTGAAGACCTAACTTGACCTTTTGGTAATCTGATGTCCCCTTTTATTGTGGGTTGAACTGTATAAAAGATATTGTGATATTAACCACCACCCAGCACCTGTGAAGGTGACCTTTGCAGATGTTAATAGGCTTTTTGCAGATAATCAAGTTGATATAAGGTCAGTAGGGTGGACCCTAATCCAATATGACTAATGTCCTTATAAAAAGGGGAGGTTTGGACACAGAGACAACACCAAATGAACATGAAGGCAAAGATCAAAGTAATATAGCTTCAAGTCAAGGGAAGCTAAAGATTGGAAGGCCAAAGACTTCAGTGGCTGGAGTAGAGGGGAGGCCTTTCAAACCTCTAAATCCCAAACTTAAGGGTATAAAACCAGTGTGACATGATGAGATGTGATAAATCATTCCAATATCTAAACTATAGATAAAATCCAGAAGTAGCTAGGGTTTAAGAGGTGACTTCCAACACTGAGACTGCTTATCCTTCAGTGACACACCCATGGGATTAAATTTAGTTGAATTAAATTAAGAATATGAACCCTATAATGATGTATGAAAGATGTATAAAAGAGAAGGAAAAGAGCTTTTAAAAAAATTTTTTCCATTTCCTTTTCTCATTTGTAGAGTAGAACTTTTGACTTAGGACAGATAATTGATTTTCCCCCAAACTTCCTAAGATTATTTTCTTAATACTCAGGTAACAATAGTTGAAATGGATTTTTTAATAGGATTTTAGAAGATAGTAGTTATCTATTTTTCAGCAATAGAAGAGAATATAGAGTTGTGAAAGGAAAAGGTAGGATTGTGCTAACCAGTTCACGTCGTCTCTTAAAAAAAATAAAAACAAACAAACAAACAAAAAAAAAAAACCAGACTGAAGTGTAATGCTTCAGAAAATCAGACTGGTGGAACAGAATGTGGTGGAGTGTAAAAGAGTAACTAAAAGATGAATATGAGAGAAAATAGAAGTTCCTGAATGAAAAGTCTGAATAAAAGAACATGTTGATAATCAATGGCATACTGGAAAAAGAAATAAAAATGTTAAAAAAATAACAAGTAGGAGATAG
Organism: Enhydra lutris kenyoni; assembly: GCF_002288905.1. Lineage (NCBI taxonomy): Eukaryota > Metazoa > Chordata > Mammalia > Carnivora > Mustelidae > Enhydra > Enhydra lutris. The sequence continues at coordinate 9,569,612 of NW_019154123.1, forward strand.
CAGTGTCTCACTCTATCCTAGGTAAATTTAGAAAAACAAAAACATACTACAAGGCATACTCCAGCTATTTCTTATCTTCCATTGCATAAAGTTTACCCATCCCTCCTTAAAACTAAAGATAATTATCAAAGGAATCAAAATTTGGATAGCTCCTACTTAGGTATTATATTATCAAACGTCAAGGTCATAGAGTAGTACATGAGATTTCCTCAGAGAAAAGAATGTGATGCAGGCCATGCCTGGCTAAGGGGCTATTATTATGTGAAGTATACAGTCCAGCACACTTTGAAAAAATTTGTCTTCCAAAAATCTTATCTTTGATCTTACCTATCAGAATTAAAGTGTGATTTTCATATTTTCAGTGATTAACTAAAAAGAAAAAGAAAATGAGTTCTAGTAGTTTGGGGGTAGAGTCTTTTGGGTTTTCCATATAAAGTATCACATCACCTGCGAAGAGAGAGAGTTTGACTTCTTCATTGCCAATTTGAATACATTTTATTTCTTTTTGTTGTCTGACTGCTGTTGCTAGGATTTCTAGTATGATGTTGAATAACAGTGGCAAGAGTGGACATCCTTGTCGTGTTCCTGATCTCAAAGGCTGTCAGCTTTTTCCCATTGAGGATGACATTCACTGTGGATTTTTTATAGACAGATTTCATGAAGTTGAGGAATGTTCCTTTTATCCCTGTACTTTGAATAGTTTTAATCAGGAACGGATGCTGTATCTTGTCAAATGCTTTTTCTGCATCAATTGAGAGAGCCATGTGGTTCTTCTCTCTTCTCTTATTGATTTGTTCTATCACATTGATATTTGAAAATGCTGAACCACCCTTGCATCCCATAGATAAATCCCACCTAGTCATGGTGGATAATCTTTTTAATGTACTGTTGGATCCTATTAGCTAGGATCTTGTTGAGAATCTTGGCATCCATATTCATCAGGGATATTGGTCTGAAATTCTCCTTTTTGGTGGGGTCTTTTCCTTGTTTGGGGATCGGAGTAATGCTGGCTTCATAAAAAATGTCTGGACGTTTACCTTCTGTTTCTATTTTTTGAACAGCTTCAGTAAAATAGGTGTTATTTCTTCTTCTTCTTCTTTTTTTTTTTTTTTTGGTGTTATTTCTTCTTTAAATGTTTGGTAGAATTCTCCAGGGAATCCGTCAGGTCCTGGGCTCTTGTTTTTTGGGAGGTTTTTGATCACTGCTTCAATCTCATTACTAGATATTGGTCTATTGAGGTTGTCAATTTCTTCCTGATCCAGTTTTGGAAGTTTATAGGTTTCCAGGAATGCATCCATTTCATGTAGGTTGCTTAACTTATTGGCATATTAACTGTTGAAAATAATTTCTGATGATTGTTTCTAGTTCCTTGGTGTTAGTCATGATCTCTCCCTTTTCATTCATAATTTTATTAATTTGGGTCCTCTCTCTTTTCTTTTGGATTAGTTTGGCAATGGTTTATCAATCTTATTGATTCTTTCAAAAAACCAGCTTCTAGTTTCGTTGATGTGTTCTACTCTATCTCTAGTTTCTATCTTATTGATCTCTGCTCTAATCTTTTTAAAAATTTCTTTTCTTTTTTAAAAAATTTATTTATTTGACAGAGAGAGATCACAAGTAGGCAGAGAGGCAGGCAGAGAGTGGGGGGGGGGGGAAGCAGGCTCCCTGCTGAGCAGAGAGCCCGATGCAGGGCTTGATCCCAAGACTCTGGGATCATGACCTGAGCAGAAGGCAGAGGCTTTAACCCACTGAAACACCCAGGTCCCCTCTCTGCTCTGATCTTGATTATCTCCCTTCTTGTGTGTGGAGTTGGCTTAATTTGTTGTTGATTATCCAGTTCTTTAAGGTGTAAAGAGATCTGGTATATTCTGGATTTTTCAATTTTTTTTGAGGGAGGCTTGGGTAGCTATATATTTCTCCCTTAGGACCACCTTTGCCGTATCCCATAGGATTTGGACTGAAGTGTCTTCATTCTCATTGGTTTCCATGAACTGTTTAAGTTCTTCTTTGATTTTCTGGTTGATTCAAACATTCTTAAGCAGGGGTCTTTAGCTTCCAAATGTTTGAATTCCTTCCAAACTTTTTTGTGTGGTTGAGTTCCAGTTTCAAAGCTACTAGAACTCATACAACAATTCAGTAATGTGGCAGGATACAAAATCAATGTACAGAAATCAGTTGCTTTCTTAGACATTAACAATGAAAATATAGAAAGGGAAATTAGAGAATCAATTCCATTTACTATAGCACCAAGAACCATAAGATACCTGGGGATAAATCTAACCAAAAAGGTAAAGGATCTGTACTCAAAGAACTACAGAACACTCATGAAAGAAACTCAAGAAATAAAGATGGAAGAGTATTCCATGCTCATAGACTGGAAGAATAAACATTGTTAAAACGTCTATACTGCCTAGAGCCATCTATACTTTCAATGCCATCCCAAACAAAATTCCACCGGCATTTTTCAAAGAGCTGGAACAAACAATCCTAAAATTTGTATGGAATGAGAAGAGACCCCAAATTGCCAAGGAACTGTTGAAAAAGAAAAACAAAACTAGGGGCATCAGGTTGCCTGATTTCAAGCTTTATTTTTTTTTCAAGCTTTATTACAAAGCTGTGATCACCAAGACAGCATGATACTGGCACAAAAATAGACACATAGACCAGTGGAACAGAATTGAGAGCCCAGATATGGACCCTCAACTCTATGGTCAAATAATCTTTGACAAAGCAGGAAAAAATACACAGTGGAAAAAGACAGTCTCTTCAATAAATGGTCCTGGGAAAATTGGACAGTTATGTGTAGAAGGATGAAACTCAACCATTCTCTTACACCATACACAAAGATAAACTCAATATGGATAAAAGACCTCAACATGAGACAGGAATCTATAAAAATCCTAGAGGAGAACATAGGCAGTACCCTCTTTGACATCGGCCACAGCAACTTCTTTCAAGATATGTCGCCAATGGCAAAGGAAACAAAAGTGAAAATGAACTTTTGGGACTTCATCAAGATGAGAAGTTTCTGCACTGCACAGGAAACAGTCAACAAAGCAAAGAGGCAAGCCACGGAATGGGAGAAGATTTTCACAAATGACACTACAGACAAAGGGCTGATATCTAAGAACTCCTCAAACTCAACACACACAAAACAGATAACCGCATCAAAAAATGGGCAGAAGACATGAACAGACACTTTTCAAAAGAAGACATAGAAATGGCTAACAGACACATGAAAAAATGTTCATCATCATTAGCCATCAGGGATATTCAAATCAAAACCACATTGAGATACCACCTTACACCAGTTAAATTAAAAATTTAATTAAAATTAACAAGACAGTAAAAAACAAGTGTTGGAGAGGATATGAAGAAAGGGGAACCCTCTTACACTGTTGGTGGGAATGCAAGTTGGTGCAGCCACTTTGGAAAACAGTGTGGAGATTCCTTAAGAAATTAAAAATAGAGGGCACCTGAGTGGCTCAGTGGGTTGAGCTGCTGCCTTCAGCTCAGGTCATGGTCCTGGGGTCCTGTGATCGAGTTCTGCATCAGGATCTCTGCTTTAGTGGGGAGCCTGCTTCTCCCTCTCTCTCTCTGCATTCCTCTCTGCCTACTGGTGCTGTCTGTCTGTCAAATTAACAAAAAAAAAAAAAAAGAAATTAAAAATAGAGCTATGACACTGCAATTGCACTACTGGATATTTACCCCAAAGATACTGATGTAGTGAAAAGAAGGGCCATCTGTACCCCAATGTTCATAGAAGCAATGGCCACAGTCGCCAAACTGTGGAAAGAACCAAGATGCCCTTCAAGGGACAAATGGATAAAGAAGATATGGTCCATATATACAATGGAGTACTATGCCTTCATCAGAAAGGATGAATACCCAACTCTTGTATCAACATGGATGGGACTGGAAGAGATTATGCTGAGTGAAATAAGTCAAGCAGAGAGAGTCAATTATTATATGGTTTCACTTGTGAAGCAAAAGGAATAACACAGAAGACATTGGGAGATGGAGAGAAGTGAGTTGGGGGAAATCAGAGGGGGAGACAAACCATGAGAGACTGTGGACTCTGAGAAACAAACTTAGGATTTTGGAGAGGAGGGGGTTGGGAGGTTGGGTGAGCCTGGTAGTGGATATTATGGAGGACACGTATTGCATGGAGCACTGGGTGTGGTGCATAAACAATAAATTTTGGAACACTGAAAAAAATTTTAATTTAATTTAAAAAATGAAAAAAATTGTTGCATTTAGAACTTTGTGGGAAATACATCTAAAAAATACTGAAATTAGTTACTCACTTTAGAGATAGGTAAATAATCCTGTGAATTAGGTTATAAACAAGAGTGGCATAATTAAGAGTGGGGTAGAAAGAAGAAATTTGCTTTTTCCAACTATACTAAAAGTATAAAAGAAAAAGAACAAGATCATACATAATTGAGGGGAAAAGCCCATCTGTAATATGTAGTTTGATCTAATTCCCAACTTGGTATCCTCTCAAAATAAGGAATAAAAGAAAATATACTTCTCTAGAAAAACATAAAACAAATGTAGCAAATAATATAAACACTTCTATTTGTACATATAACACTCAGAGTCTTTGATTTTTGTAATTTAAGAGGCCCAGTGATTTCTGGGCCTCTTAAGTTGAAAGAGTACTTGTACTGAAAGAAATGGACCAAAAGGTATAACAAGGTAGCAAAAATGGTGAGTAAAATGAACAGATAACCCCTCGGTGGCTCAGTCATTTGGATATCTGCCATCTGCTCAGGTCATGATCCTGGCGTCCTGGGATGGAGCCTGGCTTCTCCCTCTCCCTCTGTTCCTCCCTTCTGCTCACATGCTCTCTTTCTTTCTCCCTCCCTCTCCCTCTCAAATAAATAAATAAATAAATAAATAAATAAATAAAATCTTTTAAAAAAGGTATCATAAGTGAAATAGAATCATGACAATATGATAAAAGGTATAAATGTTTCAAATACTATTGATGCATAAATATATGTACAAATAATATACTAATATATGCACAAATAGCAAAATTGTGTGAAATACACAGAAAAGGAAAATTAGAAGGTTTTAACTTACCTTAATTAAGCTACTAAAGATCTAATAGAAAAAATTAAATATATGGAAAGTAAATATTGCATTTAATAAAGTAAATGATATGTTACACAGTTCATTTTGGAAACTAGAATCTTCTGAAAGCTTCTACAGAATTGCAAATGCAATCTTAGGTCCTTAACCTGATAAAATATCAGTGTGAGAGTTAAATGGGAAAAAAAAGCATACTAGAATTAATGGAAATATTTGAGAAAGTAACTAGAAAAGTTTTGTATAAATATATGTATAAGTATACACACAGATATATATGTATATGTATATATACACATACAAATCAGTTGAGTTCCACTAACAATGCAAACTAGATACCTTTCAAATTCATGATGGAAAAATGTGAATTTGATTACTTATAGATCACTGTGCTCTGATAAGCTTTTCAAGTTTTTTTTTCTTTTTTTTTTAACAAATATGTAAAGTGGTGCAAAAAACTAAAATTCAGTTAGGTAGAAAATGGGTATTGTTCAAAAAAGTATGATACACAGAATTTTCTAAAATTACTAAAACATATTGACATATTTTTAAAAGATCTTATTTATTAGAAAGAGAGAAAGCAGCATGAGTGGAGAGGAAGACAGAATGAGAGAGGGAGAAAGAGACTCCTCCCTGATCAAGGAGTCCAATGCGAGGCTCAATCCCAGGACACTGGGATCATGACCTGAACTGAAGGCAGATGCTTGACCAACTGAGCTACCTAGGTGACCCCCACATTGACATAATTTAAACAAGATTTGGGTAGAGAGAAAGAGATCGCTAATTCCTGAAAGAATATCTCTTCTTTTTTTTTAGTGCAGTTTAAAAAAAATTTTTTTGAATTCAGTTAGCCAACATATAGTGCATCATTAGTTTCAGATGTAGTGTTCAATAATTCATCAGTTGCATATAAGACCTAGTGCTCATCACATCATGTGCCTTCCTTAAACTCCTCTTTTGATCTTTTACAACTTACAAAAAAATTAAACATATATGTATTTTTAAATATATTTAAATAAAAACTTCATATATTTTTTAAGCTTTTTAAAAAAAAGATTATTTTTATTTATTTATTTAGAGCACACATGTGAGTGAGAGAGGGGCAGAGGGAGAGAGAGAGATTCCCAAGAGAACTCTGGGCTGGATGTGGAGCCAATGGGGAAGCCTGATCCCACAACCCTGAGATCATGACCTGAGCTGAAATCAAGGGTTAGATACTCACCTGACTGAACCACCCAGCACCCCTAAATTTAAGTTTTTGTTTAAATTTCAGTTAGTTAACATACAGTAGAATATATATATATTTATACTACATGCAGTGTTAAGAATCCAGAAGAGTGGGGAGAATGATTAAGATATATAAGCACAAAGACAACATCTGCATTTGAATGAAGTATCAACATTCATCTTAAATTCAAGAACAAAATAACAATGGTGCCCACCATCACCTTTCCTATTTGCTATTTATTTATTTAAAAATGGGAAGTGATGTAAGCTATGGGCTTTGGGTAGTTATGATATGTTACTGCAGGTTTATCAAGTGTAATAAATGTACCATGTAGTGGGGAATGTTGATAATGTGGGAGGCTGTGCGTGTGTAGGGGCAGAGGATATATTGGGAATCTCTGCACCTTCCTCTCAATTTTGCTGTGAATCTAAAACTACTCTAAAATAATAGCCTTTAAAATAAAAAAAAATGTTTTAAGTGGTTAGTGAAAAAAAATCATTAAATATGTCACATTGAAGTAATTGGTTAGCACTTTGAAATATAAAAATGTCACTTTATAGTAATCACTAAAATGTCTGCCATTTGAGTAAGGGCAATGATTGTCATGGAGGTGGGGTTCAGGGAGTGGGTGGTGAGGTGTGGAGCGTTCTTTGCAGAATCATGCTGCCTTCTTTCCTGGGTGAAAGAAAAAGCAGTCCCTTTACAGCTATACTGAGAGTGGGAATTGTAATTTATCTGTTAATGCTTGTGTCCTGAAGAAGAATGAGATGTCTAGAAACACCAAATTAGAGGGTTAAATATAAAACATCAAATTAGAGAAGAAGTGGCGAAAAATAGAATAGTCTATCTCACGTATGGAGGAGAAATGATAACATTCTCAACTTCTGAGCAACAGAGAAAAATGAGAATAAGTTTATATAAAAAAGTTTAAAATAGTCTTATGATGAAAAAATCATAAAGAAATAAAGTATACCATAAAATATTTACATCAGACATGACAAAATTTAATATCTACAAAATATTGAGGATGCACACAAAATTTTGAGCAAAATATCAAGACCACAAAAAATAAGCAAGCATGTGACATGCGCTGATAACTCAAAAGAGGAAATACAATTGGAAAATAATAATATGAGGGGCGCCTGGGTGGCTCAGTGGGTTAAGCCTCTGCCTTTGGCTCAGGTCATGATCTCAGGGTCCTGGGATTGAGTCCCATATCGGGCTCTCTGTTCAGCAGGGAGCCTGCTTCCCCCCTTCTCTCTCTCTGCCTGCCTCTCTGCCTACTTGTGATCTCTCTCTGTCAAATAAATAAATAAAATCTTAAAAAAAAAGAAAATAATAATATGAGAAATTGTTCATACTATCTAGTGATAAAAATGTAAAACAGAGAAACATTAAGTAAGCAAATTATAAAAAAAAATATAACATCTTGTGTTGATAACACTGGGGTGGAATTTATTCTCCAATAAAAATCCTTTCAACACGTAACAATAATAAAAACCTTTTGAACAAATCTCTTTCCATAGAGTGATGGTGATACCCATCCATTACAAACAATTAAATCTCTGATCTTAAAGAACAAACTTGTTGAAATGTTTTTATATGCCAATGGGATATCACAATGGTACATAGAAAACATATTCATGTACATAAATATCTATGGTCACTTGGTTGGGAATATTCATAGAATAATTTTCTAGAAATGAAAATTCCCACCAAATTGTATATGCACTTTAAAATTTGACAGATGTTGCAAAATTGCCCTTTAAGGAGGTGATATCAATGTAACGTACCATCAACTAATGTTTTCTTGGCCACATGTACCATTTATCCTTCTCTTTTCTCAATTTTTCCATAGGTAACTGATCTTTCATTTTATTTTACTCTTCTTATTTTTATTATGTTATGTTAGTCACCATACAGTACATTAGTTTTTTTTTTTCAAATTTAGTTTTATTTTTTCAGTGTTCCAAGATTCATTGTTTATGCACCACACCCAGTGCTCCATGGCGTGCCCTCCCTAATACCCACCACAGGATCTCCCGCCCCCCATCCCCCTCCCCTCCAAAATCCTAAGTTTGTTTCTCAGAATCCATAGTCTCTGGTGGTTTATCTTCCCCTCTGATTTCCCCCAACTCACTTCTTTCCATCTCCCAATGTCTTCTGTGTTATTGCTTTTGCTCCACAAGTAAGAGAAACCATATGATTGACTTATTTCACTCAGCATAATCTCCTCCAGTCCCGTCCATGTTGATACAAAAATTGGGTATTCATCCTTTCTGATGGAGGCATAATACTCCATTGTATATATGGACCATATCTTCTTTATCCATTTGTCCATTGAAGCACATCTTGGTTCTTTCCACAGTTTGGTGACCGTGGCCATTGCTTCTATGAACATTGGGGTACAGATGGCCCTTCTTTTCACTACATCAATATCTTTGGGGTAAATACCCAGTAGTGCAATTGCAGGGTCATAGGGTAGCTCTATTTTTAATTTCTTAAGGAATCTCCACACTGCAAAGTGGCTGTACCAACTTGCATTCTCACCAACAGTGTAAGAGGGTTCCCCTTTCTCCACATCCTCTCCAACACTTGTTGTTTACTGTCTTGTTAGTTTTCTCCATTCTAACTGGTGTAAGGTGGTATCTCAGTGTGGTTTTGATTTGAATCTCCCTGATGGCTAATGATGATGACATTTTTTTCCTGTTTTTATTAGCCATTTGTATGAACTCCTCAATCTCAACACTCAAAAAACAGATAATCATGTCAAAAAATGGGCAGAAGGCATGAACAGACACTTCTCCAAAAAATATATCATTAGTTTTTGATGTAGTGTTCCATGATTCACTGTTTGCATCTAACACTCAGTGCTCCATGATATATATGCCCCCCCTTACCACCTATCACTGGGCTAACCACCCCCCCACCTCAAAACCCTCAGTTTGTTTCCCGGAGTCCATTGTCTCTCGTGGTTCGTTTCCCCCTCTGATTTCACTCCCTTCATTTTCCCCTTCCTTCTCCTAATGTCCTCCATGCTATTCCTTATGTTCCACATATAAGTGAAGCCATATAATTGTCTTTCTCTGCTTGACTTATTTCACTTAGAATAATCCCTTCAGTTCCATGCATGTCAATGCAAATAGGGTATTCATCCTTTCTGATGGCTGAGCAATATTCCACTGCATGTATGGACTACATCTTCTTTATCCATTCATCTGCTGAAGGGCATCTTGGCTCCTTCCACAGTTTGGCTATTATGGACATTGTTGCTATGAACATTGGGGTGCATGTGGCCCTTCTTTTCACTACATCTGTATCTTTGGGATAAATACCCAGTAGTGCAATTGCTGGGTCATAGGGTAGCTCTATTTTTAATTTTTTGAGGAACTTCCATACTGTTTTCCAGAGTGGCTTCACCTGTTTGCATTTCTACCAAGAGTTTAAGAGAGTCCCCCCTTTTCCACATCCACACCAATGTCTGTTGTTTCCTGATTTGTTAATTTTAGCCTTTCTGACTGGTATGGAGTGGTATCTCATTGTGGTTTTGTTTTGTATTTCCCTGACACTGAGTGATGTTGAGCATCTTTTCATGTATCTGTTGGCCATTTGGATGTTCTTTTTTTAAGAAATGTCTGATCATGTCTTCTGCCCATTTTTTGATTGGATTATTTGTTCGTTGCATATTGAGTTTGATAATTGACTCTCTCTGCTTGACTTATTTCACTCAGCATAATCTCTTCCAGTCCCGTCCATGTTGCTACAAAAGTTGGGTATTCATCCTTTCTGATGGAGGCATAATACTCCATAGTGTATATGGACCACATCTTCCTTATCCATTCGTCCGTTGAAGGGCATCTTGGTTCTTTCCACAGTATGGCAACCATGGCCATTGCTGCTATAAACATTGGGGTACAGATGGCCCTTCTTTTCACTACATCTGTATCTTTGGGGTAAAAACCCAGTAGTGCAATAAGTGCTTTATAGATTTCAGATACTAGCCCTTTATCTGATATGTCATTTGCAAATATCTTCTCCCATTCTGTAGATTGTCTTTTGATTTTTTTGACTGTTTCCTTTGCCTTGCAAAGCTTTTTTATGTTAGTGAAGTCCAAATAGTTCATTTTTGCTTTTGTTTCCCTTGCCTTTGAAGATGTATCTATCAAGAAGTTGCTGTGGCCAAGGTTCAAAGAGGCTGCTGCCTGTGTTCCCCTTTAGGATTTTACCTGTATCCTGTTTCACATTTAGGTCTTTCAACTGTTTTGAGTTTGCTTTTGTGTATCACATAAGAAAATGGTCCAGTTTCATTCTTCTGCATGTGGCTGAACAATTTTCCCAACACAATTTGTTAAAGAAACTTTTTTTCCATTGGATATTCTTTCCTGCTTTGTTGAATATTAGTTGACCGTAGAGTTGAGGGTCTATTTCTGGGTTCTCTATTTGGTTCCATTGATCTATGTGTCTGCTTTTAGGTCAGTACCTTACTGTCTTGATGATTACAGCTTTGTAATACAGCTTGAAGTCTGGAATTGTGATGTCACCAGCTTTGGTTTTCTTTTTCAACATTCCTTTGCCTCAGTGTTTTTTTTTTTTTAATTTATTTATTTGAGTATAGTTGACACACAATATTACATCAGTTTCAGGTGTACAACATAGTGATTCAACCTCTCTGAGTCCAATGTGTCTCCCCCCACTTGTTAATTAATGAATAAAATTTTAAAATTTAAAAAAGTGTAGCTACTATCTGTTACCATTCAAAGCTCTTACAATATCATTGACTGTATTTCATATACTGTGCCTTTTATTCTCATAACTTATTCATTCTATAACTGGAATCCTGTGTCTCCCTCTCCTTTTCATGTATTTTCCCATCTCCATCCCTCTTTCCTCTGGCAACCATCAGTTTGTTTCCTATATTTATGGATCTGATTCTGGTTTTTGTTTGTCTGTTTATTCATTTGTTTTGGTGTTTAGATTTCACATATGAGTGAAATTACTAAGTATTTGTCTCTCTCAATCTTATTTTACTTAGCTTAATACCCTATCTGTTTATCCATGTTGTTACAAAGGACAAGATCTCATCCTTTTTTGTTGCTGTGTAATATTCTATTATATAGGTGGATGATAAATAGATAGATGATAGATAGATGGTATATAGATAGATAGATAGATAGATAATAGATATATAGATACACACATACAGATAACATCTTCCTTATCCATTTACCTATTGATAGACAGTTGTTTGTGTTACTTTCCTGTCTTGGCTATTGTAAATAATGCTGCTATATACAGAGGGGTACATATAGCTTTTCAATTCAGTGTTTGTTTGTTTGTTTGTTTGTTTGTTTTCCTTTGGGTGAATACCTAATAGTTGGGATTACTGGATCATATGGTATTTTTATTTTTCATTTCTTGAGGAACCACCATACTATCTTCCACAGTGGCTGTACCAATTTGCATTCCTAACAGTACATGAAAGTTCTTTTTTCTCCACATTTTTGTCCATACTTGTTATTTCTTATCTTTTTTATTTTACCCATTCTGTCAGGTATGAGGTGATAATTCACTGCATTTTTGGTTTGCATTTCCTTGATGAGGAGTGATGTTGAGCATGTTTTCATGTGTCTGTTGGCTATCTGTATGTCTTCTTGGAAGAAATGTCTATTCAGTCCTCTATTTTTTAACCAGATTGTTTGTTTTTGTGTGTGTATTGAGTTGTATATGTTCTTTATATTTTGGATATTAACTCCTTATTGGATATATCATTTGCACATAACTTCTCCCATTTAGTAAGTTGCCTTTTTTTTATGGTTTTCTGTGTTGCACAGAAGGTTTATAATCTCAATATAATCCCAATAATTTATATTTGCTTTTGTTTTCCCAAAAGTCTGGACAATTTCCAAGGCCAGGTTTGAAGGTGGCTTTTTCCAGAAACATTCTCTGATTCTTTGGTTTGATATAATCTTTTACTCTTCTGTTTTCCAATCACCTATCCTCTCATGTTATATCTCTGTCTCTTCTGCCCTGTATTCTAGCAACTGTTTCCTTTCTTTGATTATAAGTGACTTGAGCTCAGATCTCCTTGAGGTCTTGTTTGTAATTCTCACTCATTAAATCCTTTTATGATTGAATGGAATTTTAAAAGTTCTAAATGTTTGATATTTTATTAAAAAATATTTGTTCTCTCTCAGTTCTGGAAACCACTAGTCTAGTATCACTGGGACAAAATCAAGCTGGGCTCTTTCTGGAAGCTCTAGGGTAGAGTATATTACCTATCTCTTCTAGCTTCTGGTGCCTTCTATCATTCCTTGGCTAGTGATTCTATTGATCTAATCTTTGTCTGTCTTCACATTGCTTTCTCTGTGTTTGCAATCTCCCCTTGTCTCTCTTATATAAGAACTCTGATGATAGTATTTTAGAACCTGTCTGGTTAGTCCAGGACAAGATCCTTAACTTAATAACATCTGCAAAGGCCCCCTTTCCAATTACAGGTTCTAGGGATTAAAACTTGATATCTTTGGGATATTATCCCTCCTACCACAGGTACATAGCATCTGAACCAAAGAAATATAATCTTTCTTTAATCTTGAGTTTGTTTCTCTGTTTGAACTTGAAGGGCAGGGTAAAAAAGGCAGTGTCAGAGTTGACAAAGGTTTGGTAGTATGGGATGAAGAATATATATATATATATCATATTTATTGAATGTAATTTACATTTAATAAAATGTTACATTTTAAGTATTCTAATTAGTTTTAATAAGTTTATACATTCCTATAATCACACAATCAATATGCAGAACATTCTTTTTATCACTCCCACACAGGTCCTTTGTATTTTTTCTATTATGATGTACTTTTTGTAATTATAGATTCAATTTGCTTTTTCTAGAGTTTTATACAATCATACAGTATACTTCTTGCATTCAGCACAATGTTATTGAGATTCATCCATGTTGTTGAACATATTAGTAGACCATTAACATTTTTTATCACTGAGTAACATTTTGTTTATCCTCTGTTGATGAACATTTGAATTGTTTCCAGTTTGAAACTCTCATGAATAAACCTGATATGAACTTTTATGTATAAGTCTTTATGTAGATATATGCTTGTTTGCTTTTGTTTTTCTTCCTTAAAGTCCATCTGTCTATTTTATTTTCCACAGCTTCATAGAGCCTTGCCTTGAAATGGACAGATATGGACAGACTTAGCAATAAATGTGATGACAGTGTTTGTGGGACTTCCTGCCTTTCCTGTTTCTATTATGGAGACAGAGAGTAGTCACAGCAAAGAAAAAAAAAATCCTACCTCTATTTGTAGTATTATTGTGTGGTGATATCAACTAACCAAACAGACAGTATTTCCATTGAGAGAACAAAGTAAATTGGAAGGGATGTGAGAGCTTGGAAGTATAAGCAAGTAATTATCTGGCTCAATCAGAAAGAGGGCCAACCTTAATGGGGTATTGCTTGCTAAATTAAACTGCAGGGAATCAAACATGTAAATCTAACTTGAGATGTAACCAACTTTCCAAGCCATAGGAAGTTCAAGCTGATTTAGTGTTCCTTGTTCTCTCTTGCCATAGAACTCTTAGAAGAGCCTCTGGACAGATGGTATTAATACAAGACCATCAGTCAATCATTCATTGATTCTTTTTCATACCACAAATGATTTGATGATAATTTAGACTATCAACAGTCAATGAAGTCACACAGATGCTATACCTCAGTGGTTGAGAGAATATCTGAGCTAATCCTAGCCCACCTTCTAACTTATGTTCTAACCTCAGGAATGTTGAATACATTAAGCTCTCTTTGAGAGGAGGAAAGTAGAACTGAACATTTTAGCTGCTATGGCAACAGGTACCATTTGCATCTTATGGTTTTGTTTTTGGAGAAAATCTACTCAGTAGCAGAAATGGGGACAGGATAGGAAGGGGAAATGGAACATGTGGTTCCAAGACTTTCTTACCCAACCTCTGTGTAGAGGATTTAATAGCAATAAAACCAGAATTCTCAATGCAGGGAATTTCCATTCCCACCACTAATTATATCTGCATACTGAGCTACAGCTGAGGAAATCTGAGGTATTCTGAACCACAGTGTCCTTATTCAGTTTCCCCTGATAGATAAAACATAGAAACTTATATTAAATATAAACACCAGGTATCTTATTATGTTCCCATTAGCAACATATTGAACTATAAAAGATAATACCATTGCTTTAACGATCTATCAATTTTAAAAACCTAGGCTTTGAGAAATCTGCTATAATTCTTTGGTAATTATGTAACAATATAACTAGTTACATAAGGATTATTATTTTCCCCTTATTCCCAAAGATTGTGTTTAAAAAAAAATCAAAGTTCTGGGGGAATGGGTGAGCAAAAAATTAAAAGAGAGAGAGAGAGAGAGAGAGAGAGAGAGAGAGAGAGAAAAGAATGAAAAAGAAAAAAAAAAAAACAAAAAAATCAAAGTTTTCTTATGTTGCTTTTCTCCTTTTACTTTTAATCTTTTTTCCTCCTTCAAGTCTTTCCTCTGTACTCAAGTATGGTTGAATTTTAGGTCCAAAATGTCTGTCAGGTTTTGGGATAACTCTCTGATCTTATTTCATGCTCTTTAGAAAAGAAGCCTTGAAGTCTTGGATGTTGATAGTTGTCTCCTAGTCCACCCTGCTGATTTAGAACCTGGAGAGTCTGAGGAAGCTGGAGATGGGTTTCATGTACCTAGTAGAACAACTACTGCTATGAATTGAAGTGGGACTCACTATCTTATGAAGTGAAAAACATAGCAATATAGGGAATACAACTTAGAAATTAGGTTGGTGTCCATAAGATTTCTTATGGACAGTTTCTGTGATACAAAAAAAATCTGATCCCAACTTTTTATTCATTTATTCATTCATTCTTTCATTCATTCTCTCATTTAAATACACATTAACTTCTATATTGTCTGCAGATATAATGATGAGCCAAGTAGACAAGGTGTCTGCTCCCAAACAGTTGACGATTTGATTAGGAAAGAGACATTAAGCAAGTAAGTAACACATATTTTTAAATTTAAATCCTGTGAAAGAAAATCTCACAGTGCTCTAAGAGTATAAACCTAAAAAGTGACATTGAGCTGGGACCTGAAGGGTGAATTGCCATACGTGTCTTCTTGATATTTCCACTTTCATATTAAAATTTTTATAGAAACTTGTCCAACCTCTGTACACAGACTGTAAAAAAAAATAAACAATGATTTAATGGGGGAGAGAATAAAGAAAGATGACAGTACCTGACTTTTCACATATAAACTTTATTAAGCAGGAATTCCATCAGTTCTTAGATCCCTTAAGAAAGTACTCAAAGCTTGAAACCTTGCACTGAATATAAGAAAGCAAATTGTGTCATCTGGGTAAGAAATCATTAAATAGGGATCTGAAGATCTTGAAGATAAAGGATGAAAGTTTGTCCTATGCTGGCCCATAAATCTGTTGATGGGTTGGTTAAGTCATCAACAGACTTCTTATACTAGGCTCCTGGTAAGGTTCTTAAGTGAATCCAGCACCTGTTATGTGTCACAGTCTAACAGTATGAGTAAAGTGGAGACATCCAAACATTAATTCTCAGAACACAGTTTCATACAGAACACTGGAGCCCTTGTTCCTCTACTACAGACAAAAAGCAGGAACTAATCAGAAAAATGAGTAAATGCTGTCAAGGACAAATAGTTTTTTGGAAATCAATGAGGATGATTGTCACATGGCTTGATGTGAAAGGACTGAAATCAGACCAGGTCTGTGAAATCTTTCTGATGTCATACAATGTGAAATCTCAGCAGAGAGAAATGGACGCCAAAGAGCACAGACATCCAGAAAAAATGTTTGTCACCTATTATCTGAGTCATGATCTCACACTGACCATCTTTGGACTTAACTCTGGGGATTTGATAAACTCATGGGATTGTTTGCTGATTTACCTAGGAGTCAACATTCACATTACTTGGGATTTGATATCATCATCACCAAAGCCCCTTTACCCCAACACTTTGAAATGTTGTGTGATATCTAACACACTATGTAGTATTATTGTGTGGTGATATCAAAATAAACTTTAGCACTTACTCAGAAACAACTCAACAGAAAAATTAGCCCCTGAAGGATGCACATATTTAAAACATTACAATAGTATAACTGATGTAAATAACCCAATTGATGTTGGGTTTTGCCAAGATAGAGAAAGAACTGGATAGCCAAGAAAAATAGTTTATTCCCTTCTATTTGTATAGGAAATAATAGAAAAGAGAGTGACAGGTAGAACAGAATTAGGAGTTGCTGAATACCTACAACATGGTAGACACTGTGTTGATGTTTTGTACCTAACATCTCACTTAATTATTAAAACACACATGATTATTGCCCCCCCCACAGTCTCCTGAAACTGTTAGGAAACTGAGGACTAGAGATATTATGCAACTTTCTCAAAAGTCACACATTTAGTAAATGATAAAACTGGAATTAGAACCCAGGAATGTCACACTTCAAGATCCATGCCTTTTCTAAGCCATTCAAGGAGATGAGAGAGAATATTTGGTAAAGATACTGAGATTCTGGATTCCAAGATTCTAAAACTCTGGGGAAGAGATCAGAATGAACTTTTGAAAGCACAAAGCTGGAAGAAGGACCATATGACCCAGGAAGACATGAGACTGGTATTAAGTAGAGGATGTCAGTGTGGAAATAGATAGAACTGGGAGCTATGCACACTATTCATTGTGCAAATCTTGAAATTCATATACACATACACATTCACATACACATACACATACAATGTATATGAATGAAATTTCAGTGAAATTTCACATACAATCTAGAATGGTATTAAGAAGTTGAATGATCCAGGAGATGAGCCTTAGAGACTGGATTCTATTCTTGGCTCTTCAACTTACATGTCATGTGACCTCTCTCAGATTTCCTTATTCATAAATAGGAGCTAATAGTATGTAGTTATTGGGATAAGTTTGAGATAGAAGTTAGTAACAATCAGCATAAGATGGACAGTAGAACCATTTGCATGACACCTGAAAGCCATGCAAGCCAATTAGTGTGGTCAAAGGGTTGTGAATTCAGAGAAATAACTACAGAAAGCAGAAAGCTAATCAACTGTATTGTAACTGGGTGGTCTGGAAAAGGGCTGGGTAGAAGAAAGGGAAAGGGCAAAAATTACAAGAGCTCTCCTGTCCTGTCCAAAGAAGAGAACACTGTTTTTTAGTATTTAGACTAAGAGCTGTTCAACTCTGGAAGAAAGAACTTTAAGGCCAATGAATTGCTTTGTATCTTATATCATGCTCATCAGGCAACCCATGGCCATGAATATTTGGGTTTTGGTAGTGACTTTTATACTTAGAAGAGGGGTTAGGGCATCTCCTCAATTTAATGGCATACTCCCCAATTCTTACCATATAGTTATCTATTGCTGGATAGCAAATTATCTCCAAATTTATTGGCATAAAACAATGCACCCTTGTTTTTATCATAATTGCTCGAGTCAGGAATCTGAGCATGGATTTGTAGGATCCTCTCTGCAGAGTCTCTTGTAAGGCTGCAATCGAGTATAGGCAGAAATTGCAAGGCCCAGACGGGGGTTCAACTGGGGCAGGATCAGCTTCAAGTTCCCTCTGTTGTTGGTGGTGAGATTCAGTTCTCTGTGGGCTATTGGGCTAAAGGCCTCAGTTCCTTGCTGGGTGCTGGCCGGGAGCTACCCTCAGCTCCTGGCCTTGAGATACTTTCCATCACAGTAATTAAGTGAGAAGAACCCAAGAGAGAAAATACCAGCAAGAGAGAAGTCACAGCCTTTTGTTACCTAAAAATGGAAGGGATAGCATATTATTTTTACCATATACTGTTTGTTAGAAGAAAGTCAGTAGGTCCAGCCCATACTCACAGGGAGGGGAATCACACAAAGGCATGACAGTAGGAAAGAGGGAGCTCTGAAAGACATGTCAGCAGCTGCATACCACACTTAGCTATCTACAAACTGCTATAGCAAAGATGGGATCCAATCGTGATTACTGAAAACTGATGCAGATGACTTCTTAGGAAAAATCTGAAGTCCCCTTTACTCTGTCAAATTTCCTTTCTGTAAATGAAGAATTTAACCATTTATTTTTTCAGTAAAGGAATCACGTCAACTGTTAGGAATTAGGGACATAAAACAGCAACCACACGGAGGCTTTGCTCTTACTGTGGCCTCAGGCAATGGCCCTGTCTTTGAGAAGCCTACTTGTGAGCAATCCCATGTGAATAATGTAAACTGAGGTCCATTGACATGTGCTTTCTGAAGTATATTTACACTCCACATGGGTCAATAACCTTGACATTTGGCAGAGGTCTCTAGCAGATGATGGAAATATTTTACCTCCCATTCAGGCCAACTTTCTTGTGTTGATATTTCCACTTAGAGTATAGGGATGGATTGAGGGAAGAGAGGCAACAGTGAAGAATGGGAAGAAGGAAGGAAAGAAGAGCAGAGACATTTTTGGTTACGTCTCAAGCTTTATATATTATAAGGGCTTGATTCTAAAGGAAAGTTCCAGTAGCAAATATAAGGACATGGGTGCCTCAATTAAAAAAAAAATCAAGCTTAACTCAGAATAGTTCAAGGGGGACAAGTGTCACATTTAACTTGTACCTGCTTTAATGAGACACGAAGGAGAAAGGTTTCTGCCTATCTTGAATGCTTATGTGTGAATGCCTTGCTGTTTTGGTTTGGGTAGAGGACTAAAATTTTTTTTTTTAATGTATTTCTTTTTCTTTTTTTTTAAGATTTTATTTATTTATTTGACAGAGAGAGATCACAAGTAGGCAGAGAGGCAGGCAGAGAGAGAGAGAGAGAGAGGGAAGCAGGCTCCCTGCTGAGCAGAGAGCCTGATGCGGGACTCGATCCCAGGACCCTGAGAGCATGACCTGAGCCGAAGGCAACGGCTTAACCCACTGAGCCACCCAGGCGCCTAGGACTAAAATTTTTGTGTGTATTTCTGTTCTTTTTAACACTAGCAGAATCTTAACTATTGATTAGGGCAAGTCAAAGATCTTGAGCCTAAGAAAAAATGCCATTTCCTCTGACTTCCATTTCTTGGAAAATAAGCATGGTGATGCTAAGTAAGTACTTAGGTTATTGATTTGCTGGATCACTGATACTCTGAGCTATACAAATTCTCACAAGATCCTTCAAAGAAGCTAGTTTAAGTTAATAATGATTAGGAAGATTGTATGGAATGTGCTGAGTGGGGATCCTGCCCATCTCTGGGTTCCAAATTGGAACACAGATGCTGTACCCTGTCAAATCCCGTTTACGTCTCACCTTTGCTGCACAGTTGATGGGAGATCTGGAAGTACAAGAAGACATCTTTTGGAGCAGCTGATTTAATGTCATTTCAGTTATTTGCTTTGAGTTCTAAACATGTCACGTGAAGCCTTATAATGACCAGTCTTTTATTAATTCCCCTGAAGACAATGGTCATTGTTGAGGTTGTAGGTTCTTTCAGTCACAATTTTGCAGTAACCATCCGTGTCAGGCTCTGCCTTGGTTGCTGTGTGGGGAATAGAAATTGACCAAAAGACTGGCTGTCTTGGAACGCCTTATAACCCAAAGAGGCACACAGGTAATAGACAAGCATAAAACGTATATGAAGTAGAGCTAAGAGCAAGGATTTTTGGAACTGATGTAATTATGTTTAAACCCTAGTTCAGCCACTTACTAGGACTGTGGCTTTGCATGTATTACTTAACTACTTTTATCTTCCATTTTCTCAGCTGTAAAACGAAGATAACAGCAGTGACGTCCTGATAGGATTATTGTCAGGACAAAATGAATTGATATGCTATAAAACTCTGAGTGTGGTGCTTGTTACCCTGTAAGTTTCCATTAAATATTATCTATTTTTGTGTCTTTCTGGTTTAGACTCCTTGTTCAACCTTGCCTCCATATCCTCATCAATAAAATAAGCCTAACATCATAAGCTCTGACAATGTAACAGATTTATCAGGAGACTAAAATAAAAACACTTACACTTTTAAGGGAAAGCACAATGTATGTGTTTATTAATAAGATTTGGTTTTCAAGTTCAAGTTCAGAACAGGGTTAAGTATGTTTTTATAAATGTCCAGGAGGGTCTGAGGGAGATCAATAGCACTGTGAAGCTGTGCCGAATGTAGCCTCTGGAATATGAGAGGAAGGACTGTGCTTCCTATTTGTGGTGGAAAACTGCATAGTTTCTTAGCCTCTGCTTTCTTATTTATTTATTTTTATTTTTTTTATTTTAAGATTTTATTTATTTATTAGACACAGAGAGAGACATCACAAATAGACAGAGAGGCAGACAGAGAGAGAGAGGGAAGCAGGCTCCCCGCTGAGCAGAGAACCTGATGCGGGGCTCGATCCCAGGACCCTGAGATCATGACCTGAGCCGAAGGCAGAGGCTTAACCCACTGAGCCACCCACACGACCCTCTGCTTTCTTAATTATGATAAAATTATGATAAAATTATGATAATTATGATAAAAAATTATGATAAAAGGATGATAAAGGATATATTATGGACTTGTTAAGGATATTAAAAGAGAGTACATGCCAATGTACCTGGCATTTAGCAGATAGTCAATAAAAATCACCTTATGTTGATAAGAAAAGAAGAGGGAAAGGTGAAACATGGAAGGAAGACCATAGAAGAAGGGTATTGAACCCCAATGTGGACACTCATTTACACAAACCCCGGTAACCCAACTCCAGTCTCCCCAGAGCAGCAGACACCCCAGATGCATGTAGTGGGGCATACTCCCCAGTTTTGCTACTTCTCACTTTGATTCACCTTATATCTAACTGCTGTCTCTTTTTTTAAGATTTTATTTATTTACTTGACAGACAGAGATCACAAGTAGGCAGAGAAGCAGGCAGAGAGGAGAGGGGAAAACACGCTCCCACCTGAGAAGAGAGTCCAAGGTGGGGCTCGATCCCAGGACCCTGAGATCATGACCTCAGCCTAAGGCAGAGGCTTAACCCACTGAGCCACCCAGGTGTCCCCTAATTGCTGTCTCTTGCCCCAGCCCCCGAATTAGGTTGAAACAGAGTTAGGTTAAATAACTGGTCAGAATCAGCTCTTGTATCAGACAGAAGAGAGGATACAATTCTCTCTGGTGGTTCTAGAAGCTGAGTTTCTTTAGCTTTGAGTGTTGGGGCATGAACTCCTTGGATATTTACAATCCAAGTTGTTTCTCAGTCTTGATTAGATTGTCCCCTTCCATGCTTTTATGAACTATCAATTTTAATTTTGGTCACACCTGAGTAAAGTCCAAGTGACCCGTGGAATTTTTTTCCTTAGTCTTACTTCTCTCCTCTTTCCCCAGGATCAGAGGATCTTAAATCAGAAATGGTTTCAGAAGCCACCTGGTCCAATTCAACTTAACCTGTATACATTGCCTCCACACTGGGCTTGACTAGTGGGTTTGATCACTGCTATCATTTCCTTCAAAATGCCAATTGTTCTTCCATGGGCCTAACTCTTTAATAAAAGGAGAATGTATCCCCCATCTGTGGTTAATGCTTATCATTTGGTTTCTGTGCCCATAAATTATACTGTAGTCTTTTGAAGTTTCATGAAACAAGGAGGAGGAAGAAAGAAGGATGCTCTGACCTAAAACAGATTTTCTATTTTTAAGAATTATGAGTGATTGTGGAAATCAATGGTAATTGAAAGGAAACAATAAATTAATAGCCAGAAGCATATTGATGGGTCAAGAGATTAATTCATTTAGTCAAAAGGTTAATTAATTGGATGTGTATGTGATAAAGACATCTCAAGGTGATATTTTAATTGACAGTCATATCATTGGTGAGGGGGATAACAGAGAAAAGTGTTATATTAGAGAATTTCAACTCTGTGTTTCTTATTGTACTCTCTGACTCTGTACTAATTAAGGTGAGAAAACGAGATGTGGTTTCCTGAAGGTCTTTGAAGAAAGAAAGCAAGGAGATTCCAGCTGCTCAGCAGATGCTCATTCACTGTGCACCCCAACCATTATCTTCCCTTTCCCTGCTGCTATCAAAATTTGCAGTAAGAAAATAAAGATATGCTAGAGTCCTTATATTACATGCATTAAAATGGACATATCGTATTTGTCATTAATTATAGAAGAAAGACATGGTTCCCCATTAAAGGAATTTTAGGCAATGAAAGAAGAGATGTATGGACACAGGAGTCAATTTATAACATTCTTACATGGAAGACAAATCCTGTTAAGAAGGTTTATGCTAGGGGCACCTGGGTGGCTCAGTGAGTTAAAGCCTCTGCCTTCGGCTCAGGTCATGATCTCAGGGTCCTGGGATCGAACCCCGCATTGGGCTCTCTGCTCAGCGGGGAGCCTGCTTCCCTCTCTCTCTCTGCCTGCCTCTCTGCCTACTTGTGATCTCTCTCTCTTTCAAATAAATAAATAAAATCTTTAAAAAAAAAAGAAGGTTTATGCTAAGGATTTTTTTTAGAAAAAAGTAATAAATCAGCAGTGTCAGGGAAAAACATGGCTTTACCATAAACAGTAATTCTGAGGATGTTTTTGAATAAAAACACTCATTTGAAAATATTATCAAAAAGAACTTTCTATTTTAAAAAGTAATCATAATACATGTTATTTCATTTACTTCATATGGAATGATATTATGTGAATAGCATTATTTTGTATCAAGATTATTGCCTTTCATCTCAAAATCCACCTGTTATTGCCCTGATTCATTGCCATTACAGATGTTGGGCTGTGTCTTGTAAATATTTCCCTTGAAAGTAAGTGTGTTAGAAAGACACTGCAGAAGAGATGGGATTCTGTCTTCTGTGTTCTGCTTCTTGGTTGGCTCCTGTGGTTCATGATGACAAGTAGTGAGCTGGACACTCAGTGAAGCTCCTTTTTGGCTTACCAAGTCTGACACCAGCCTTAGTCCACCTGTACCCAGCAGGGGCTTCTGGTTTGCCCTGCATGCATTTTCCTACCCTCCAGCCTCAGCCCAGTGACTATGGACATTTCTGATCCAAGCAACCAGGTAAACCCTGCTGCCACTCAATGGGCTATGTCTATAACCCAAACAAAGTCTAGATTCTAGCTCTGGGGTCCCCTTTTCCAAATTTGTTCCTCTTGGGGACTCCCTTTCCGCTGTAGGTTATTCTTTAGCATTCTCTTTCATCTCTTTTTTGGAGGTAATCCTCCATAAATAATAATTCTTTATATCAAGTATTACTGTGTGGTTTCTGTCTTTGACTGGACCTGATACATACCTCAGGTAGCAGATGCTTCCGGTGCTCTGCCCATCTCCACTGTGCACACACCATTCCACTCCTTGCCCAAGGAATTCTTCTGCAAGCATCTGTGACTCTCTGCGAAGACTTTGTTTCTGCCTTTGCATAGGGCAGACCAGGCATGCTGAGGAGTTTACATCTCTGGGAGCAGCCCTCAGCCAACAGATGGGAGCTGAGGGATGAATACACCAACTTCTTCCTCCTCAAGTCGGGCAATGTTCATGGTCAGGTTCCACAATGTCTCCCACAGCAACTTGGGGCTTTTGAGCCTCAGTCACTCACAGGGATTATTTGCTCAATAACATATTTTTTATAGGCTTCCTTCCCCTCCTTATCTCATTTCCCCATTCTCCCACCAGTGTTCCCTGAAGTCATCCTCCAAATAAACTATTTCACTACAATTTTTATCTCAGGGTATCTTTCTAGGGGAACTCACATTAATATATTCCATTTCAGAGATGAAGGAGTGAAGAGGAGGCAAATGTAATTTTCTTGTCTGAAGTCAAATAGTTGAATAGTGGAGTTAAAAACTCAATTCATCTCACCCCAAGTCATTATTCACATTTACTTCAACATATATCTCTATAAAGATCATTTTAACCACATAGTAGATAAATTCAGTCCTATTAGTCTAGTCTAAATACATAAATCCCAGAATATAGGTGCCTCACATCTACAAATGTGATCAAAACAGCATAGGATTACTCTTATGGCTTATATACACAGCTGGTTCTGTTGAAATGTAAAGCCCTGATTTCTTTTTTTTTTTCTTTAAGATTTTATTTATTTGCTTGAGAGAGAGAGCATGAGAGGAGAGAAGATCAGAGGGAGAAGCAGACTCCCCATGGAGCTGGGAGCCCGATGAGGGACTGGATCTCAGGACTCCGGGATCATGACCTGAGCCAAAGGAAGTTTCTTAACCAACTGAGCCACGCAGGCACCCCAAAAGCCCTGATTTCTAAATACAAAAACTATCTGTAATTAAAGCTAGGAAAAATATTAAACTGGTTTTTCTTGGGATACATTGTCTGTACTCTTAGAGAAGCTTCTCAGACCATGGTTTACTAATCTTATAATTTTGACTTGCTATTATAACCAACACCATTCTTTTTCCAAGCTAGGCATTATAAAACTGAGATGCACCAGAGCGCCTAGGTGGCTCAGTCGTTGAGCGTCTGCCTTTGGCTCAGGTCATGTTCAGAGCTCCATGCCGGGATCCCTACTCGGCAAGAAGGCAGCTTCTCTCTCTCCCTCAGCTTGTGTTCCCTCTCTCAATGTCTCTCTCTGTGTCAAGTAAATACATAAAATCTTGTAAAAAAAATAAAGAGTAAAAAAAGAAACTGAGCTGCATCAATACCACCCTAAGAATAAAATTTTTCACAAGGCTATCATTAGGCTAAACTGCAGAAACAGAAAAGATAGCAATGTAAGGAGTTTATTCTAATTAGAAAGTGACATGTTCACCTATTGTTTTAAAACATAGAGGGATATTCAAAATAGATAGAAAATGATGAGTCTCCTGGAAGAAGGTCAATATTGATGTACATTTTATTAAACATCTAATATACAATAATATACTATTACCTGCTTGTGACCTGCTTTATCCCATGCTGGTTCCTTTGCTCTCCAGACTACAGCAGAAGTCTCGAACTTTAGCAAGCATGAGAATTATCACAGGTTATAAGGGTCCACCCCCAGGTTCTGACTCTGTAGGTCTGGAGTGGGGCCTGAGAATTTGCATTTCTAACTAATTCCTGGTAATGCTGATGCTGCTGGTCAGGGCACCACATTTTGAGAATCACTGTTCCAGGGTAGCGGTTTTTTGTTCATTTGTTTGTTTGTTTTTTAACCCTGGGTGCATATTAGAATTACCTGGGGAGTCTTAAACATTATTGGTGCTTGAGTCCCACTCAAAATAAATCGGAATTTTTGAGGTCAAAGCCAGGAATCTGGTTGATGAAAGCTTCCCTGGTGATTCTAATGGGAAGTGAGTCAGGAACCAATGTCTGTCCAAGCATTTCTACAAAATCATAATGCATACACCCGAGAATCTTGATAAAATGCAGACTCTGATTTGGTAGCTCTGGGATAGGGTCTAAGATTTTGCATTTTTTTTTTAAATTTCTTTTCAGCACAGTAGAATTCATTGTTTTTGCACCACACCCAGTGCTCCATGCAATAACTGCCCTCCTTAATACCCTCCACCTGGCTCCCCCCACCTCCCACCACCCCCCTTCAAAACCCTCAGATTGTTTTTCAGAGTCCATAGTCTCTCATGGTTCACCTCCCCTTCCAATTTCCCTCAACTCCCTTCTCCTCTCCATCTCCCCTTGTCCTCCATGTTATTCGTTATGCTCCACAAATAAGTGAAACCATATGATACTTGACTCTCTCTGCTTGACTTGTTTCACTCAGCATAATCTCTTCCAGTCCCGTCCACGTTGCTACAAAAGTTGGGTATTCATCCTTTCTGATGGCGGCATAATACTCCATAGTGTATATGGACCACATCTTCCTTATCCATTCGTCCGTTGAAGGGCATCTTGGTTCTTTCCACAGTTTGGAGACCATGGCCATTGCTGCTATAAACATTGGGGTACAGATGGCCCTTCTTTTCACTACATCTGTATCTTTGGGGTAAATACCCAGTAGTGCAATTGCAGGGTCATAGGGAAGCTCTATTTTTAATTTCTTGAGGAATCTCCACACTGTTCTCCAAAGTGGCTGCACCAACTTGCATTCCCACCAACAGTGGAAGAGGGTTCCCCTTTCTCCACATCCTCTCCAACATACGTTGTTTCCTGTCTCGCTAATTTTGGCCATTCTAACTGATGTAAGGTGGTTTCTCTTAGAATGGCCAAAAGTAGCAAGATTTTGCATTTTTAACAAGATGAAGCTGCTGCTCCCAGATGAAGCTGCTGCTCCTGGGACCATACTTTGAGAACCAAGAATTAGAACTGCTGTTCTTTTCTGTGGATATGGTTTTTCTGTGAGCTAACCAGAGATGTACTAAATGATTCAGGTCTAGGGCTCAAATATTTTCAGGTACTGGAAGCTGGAGATGACAATTGGATATTGTTTTTCCGGTCCTGACTAGAGCCGGGACTCTCACGACTCATTTTTTAGGCAATGGGTTGCCACGGCAACTTTCAGAAATCTGCCTTTCAACCTGGGGGCTCCTGAACATCACTGCCAATCACAGCAAGGGACCCCAAAGACATCTGAGAGTGTTAGCCATGTAGCTGCAGCCCCTCAGAGGGCACTGCATTCCCTGAGAGCTGCCGCTGAGTTTGAGCCCCTTCCTCAGCAGCAGTTAACGCTGACCTCTGTGCTGAGTTCAGAAATAATTCTCCCTCAGGACAAATAAACCATAGTGAAGAATGAACTGCCAGCTGGAGTTCAGGAGCCTTAATATTGGTAGAAAATTTACCACTGAAAGCAAGAGTACCAAAGGGATAGAGTACTCACTCTTTACCCCAGAGGGAATTCTTAAATAAGAAGGGTCCCTTCAGGTTAGTATAGTGGTTTCTTACAAAAACAAGCAACATGGACACACTTTTAAGTTCACTTCCTCCCATTTTATTCTCTGTTGTACTCAAATATATCACATATATATATATATCTTCTATTTTTATCAAGCCATCTGAATAAAACAAAGACAAAAAAAAAAAAAAGAAAAGAAAAGAAAAGAAAACCAACCTAAAACAGAGCCTCAAATTCAGTATTAAATTCTACCCAATTCCCAGCTTCTTATCTTCATAGGGGAGAAAACTAAGGCAGAAGAAAACAGTCTGAGGAGCCATAGTTTTGCCCATAGGAAGCATCTTGCCCACCCAGCTATTTTTTTCTAGAACATACATTTTATTTAATTCCCTTGAACAACAGGTGCAGATGTGCTGGTCTCTGCCTCACTGGACTGTCCTCCTGTCTTTTGTGAGCTCTTTTATTCAGGACTCTGTCGAATTTCACAACCCAAGGAGCAGATTCTTTCAGGACACAAGCTGCAGGGAGTGACATTTACCTTATTCCCTCTGGTGGGACCTACTCTCTCTATGGGATAACAAGGGGAACCTTTGAAGGGATTCGTGTGAAGTGGCAGACATTTCCTCATCTCTGCTTCCAGCTAGAGGAGCTATGGGCAACAGGGCAAGGCCCCTTCCACAGGGAACGTTCTGAGGCTCTTGGCTGACAGTGCTCAGGTCCTCTGTGTCCCAGGGTAGTGGGTGTGACATATATATATCTGACTTCTGAGGCAACAGCAAATTTCTGTAGAGAAACTTATGGGGGAAAAAAAAGATACATGTTTAGGAAACATGTTCATGTTAGTCAAAAAATTCCCTGGATCTTTCTGTAATTGTAAAGAGTTTAAGATAAGGTTTTGATTACTAAAATTTGCATAGAGATCAGAAGCCACACAGGTTGGGGCTAAGATGGCTAGGAGCAAAGATGGCATATTTTTTCCCTGGTGCTTCCCCCATAACTTTTTTAAAGATAAATGTTGACTTGATTGGTAATACTGTAAGGAATAGATTGCAGGAATAAAAGCAAGATTATGGCCTCAGTTGAGAAAATGTCAAAG
The DNA here is from genome assembly GCF_002288905.1 of Enhydra lutris kenyoni. Lineage (NCBI taxonomy): Eukaryota > Metazoa > Chordata > Mammalia > Carnivora > Mustelidae > Enhydra > Enhydra lutris. The sequence goes on from NW_019154123.1 coordinate 9,597,839, forward strand.
GGGGCTCACTTTTCAGAAGTTAGCCTGGGTCTCTCAGGGGAGGGGAAGGAGGGAGGAGAGAGAAGGGAAGAGAGAGGGGGGGAAATGGAGATGTTAGGGGTGGGGAGAATGGAGAAAAAGGAAGTGCTAGGAAGGAAGCTGGGGAAGAAGAGGTGGGGAAAGGAGGGTGGAGGAATGAGGAAGGGAAGGGAGAGGGAGATGAGAGGAGGAAGTAGGAGAGCCAGGGGAGACCAAGTGACATTTGCTTAGCATTCACTATATGTGAGGCAGTGTGTTTTCACATAAATTACTTCATTGACTCTTCAAAGGGACTCTGAAAATTAGATATATTTTAATATTTGATTTTTAGATGAAGAAATGGGGGCTCAGATTGTGTTAAATGACTTGTCTGAGTTGACAGAGTAAGGAAAATGGTTGGAGGCAAACACTCATTTGTGTCCCCCCAAAACTCCTGCCCCTTTCTCAACATTGTATTTATTTAGAGTGTGTGCCTTTGGATAAACTGAAGAAGTAGGCAAAGGAAAAGCCGTTTGGAACAGTCTTTCATTGAAATTGTTCAGGTTCTAAGGCTCTGTTTTCAGTGGTGATGGTGGTCTAAGGAGCGTTACAGAATTCTATAGTAAAGGTGATGTCTTCTAAGGGTGACCTTACACCTCATGAGAAGCAGCAGCCGTAGCAAGAACTATTTGGAACAAGCTATTTTCATTGCTCTGGATAAAATCATAATCTTGACACGAACAGTTCCATTTCACACAGGGGCCATCCAAAGCAATTGTCATTTTCTAACCAACTAGTTAGCTTGCTTCACATCCAAATATGATTCCTCCTATCCAGGAAGAACTGACCAACTTATAAGGCTTGAAAAAGCATTTTCACTTTTTTCTTCCTACTAGAAAACCCAAATAAAACAGGAGAACAAAGACCTCCAACAAATCAAGAGGTACCAGTACATAACACATAGTAGGCACTCAGTCATTACTAGTTGAAGCAATGAATGAATGTTCAAAGCGCTCTTGAAGAAAGTGATCCATTATTTTCATGAAAAAAAAAAAATCATTGATGTACTAGGAATGCTATGGAAATGGTATTGTATGTAATTGTCCGTTTCAATTAGCTTGATTCTAGTTGGTCTGCCTCCCACAGAACTAACTCTTCATTATCTAAGGGATGATTACATGGCTTGGGGTAATGTTTCTGGAGTTTGTTCCCTGGAATGTCTCTATCAGAATCACTTGGGACCCAGCCCATATCTGAAAGATCAGGTCCCTAAAATCTCTATTTATTAAGACCCCCTGGAAATATATCATTTGAATGAAAGTTTGAAACGATTGATAGAGGGTTTGAACAGGTCTCTCTCATATAATTATGGACTCAGGCCTATATTTAACAGAATGTAGATGCCAGTCCACCTATGTATAAATTAGCTAGGACTCAGTCTTGTACTACTATAGATTCCAGTCCAATATTTCCCAATATTTAGTATATGTAAGTCACCCAGGGAGTTTACTAAGTAGGAGATTTCCAGGCCCCACCCAAAGGCACTCGGCTGAAGCCAGATCTTAAGTTTAAACAAGCACCCTATTTGATTCTGATGCACGTATGCTGCTAACCTCAGACCTAATACCAAGCCCTTCTGGAAACAATAATCCTGTCATGTGGTTATATAACCTCTGAAAGGACACTTTGTTGGTGATTTTACCACCTCTCAAGGCAATAAACTCTATTTGTAAGTGCTTTCATTGCCAGAAATTTCTTACATTGAATTAAAATAACATTCTGTTAATCTGTCTGTCTGGCTCTCTTAATTAGAGCTACACAGAAGACTTTAGTCCCCAATATTGTTTTTAAGAAAATATACTTGACCAAGAAAATAAGTGCTTTTTTTCCCCTTTGGATCCCTGTTTTGCTTCTTCAGCAGAGTGAGTAGGGGAGGAGAATGCAGAGGTCCAAACATGCATCCCTGATAAGAAGACAAGGGCTTCTGCTACTTACACCACAATAATGTTTAGAAAATCAAGCATCTAGAAGAGCTTGGAATTCTCATTTCCTGGAGTAGCATCACAACGCACATAAACAAACAAAGCAAAATGTCATTCTGAGCTGCCCAGGATATGGGGGAGTTCTGTGGGTCAGAATAATGATGATGAGGGAAAAGGTGAATAAGGAGCAGGTTGGGACTGATTGAGATGAGGCAGTTGCCCTCCTGTAAGAAATCAGTGTGGGCCCTTCCTTATTGCGGCTGCTCGTTCATTTTTGTCCAGCTGCAGACCTCAGAGGGCAAGCATCTGATTCTTACGCCAACTACGGTCAGCCGCTAGAAGTAGATACATAGAAGGGGGGACTGGCTGGAAAAGTATGGGCATGTTTCTGGGCATTTCACTGGGGCTGCCTCAGATCCTCACAGTTTTACTAATTTGTCCCATGTGTATGCTTCCTTTAAAAAACCCAAATATTTGGGGCGCCTGGGTGGCTCAGTGGTTAAAGCCTCTGCCTTCGGCTCAGGTCATGGTCCCGGGGTCCCGGGGTCCTGGGATCGAGCCTCACGTCGGGCTCTCTGCTCAGCAGGGAGCCTGCCTCCTCCTCTCTCTGCCTGCCTCTCTGCCTGCTTGTGATCTGTCTGTCAAATAAATAAAAATCTTTAAAAAAACAAATATTTTATTCTATTCACAGGTTTCAAAAGGAAGTAATTACTAGTAAAATTTTAAAAGACAAGAATAGCTTTGGACATGAACGGAAGAGTACCCAGAGTGGCCACGGGGATATTGGATTTATTATTTAAACCAGTGTGACTGGGCAAGTTAAAAAAAGTCCGTGGCCCAATTATATTCCTTTACAAAATGGGGATAATAGTAAGTCACTTTTAGCATTGTTTGACAATTATATGAAGATATGTAACGTGTTAATTTAGAAATATCTGTTGGTACATAGTCACTACTCAAAAAACAATGTCAGTCATTATTGTTGGCATCAGTAGTAGTAGGGCTAGTCTGCCAGAATATTCACACACTAACACCAATTAGTTCTTTTTGAATGGTATTAAAAATACAGGTCAGGGGGCGCCTGGGTGGCTCAGTGGGTTAGGCCGCTGCCTTCGGCTCAGGTCATGATCTCAGGGTCCTGGGATTGAGTCCCACATCGGGCTCTCTGCTCAGCGGGAAGCCTGCTTCCCCCTCTCTCTCTGCCTGCCTCTCTGCCTGCTTGTGATCTCTGTCTGTCAAATAAATAAATAAAATCTTAAAAAAAAAATACAGGTCAGGATGAGCAAAAGGGAGAATGAATACAAACACAAATGCACTAAATGTAGAAAGTTGCCTTTGCCTCAATTTTCCCATTCACATAGGTAAGGATGGATTGAATTTTCGAGGTGAAGTCGAACACATTGTCTTGAGGAACTTGCCTGATAAACATCTACTCTTCCCTTTTTTCTTACAGATTTCTTCCTGCTGCTCCAGCCAGTTTTAGGGTACAAGATTCACACATCAGAGGTTTTGGTTGGTTTAGATGTTTTTAATGATACAATTCTCAGATTGTTTATTCTTTTTGATGTGAAGTAAGAACAGGGGGACACCAAAATGTAAATGCGATGTTTTCTAAGAATGTCTGGGATGAGTTGGCCCTAAATGTACTTAAACATCAAATAAAAGTTGAGTGAAGGGTGTTTAACTCATTACCAAGCCAGCATCTGAATTTGCATGTTGGCTGAGAGGCAGGGGACATGATAGGTTCTAGACCATCTCCGACATCCGAGCTGTGTAATCTCTGGGGCTTTTTATCTCTTTGCAAAATGAGAATGAAAACACCTGCACCGCATAACTTACAGCATTGTTGAGGCTTTACAGAAAAAAAAATGAAAATGCTGATCCAGTGTAAGCTGGCCTCACTCTCACAAGTCATTTCTCAGAAGTCTTGGCTCCGTTTTGGAATTTGCACTGGTCTACAACCTCTTGTGCAAGAATAGCACACGGGAAGGATACAGCCAAGGTTCTCTCCCTCATTTTGAGGTCAAAATGGCTTAAAGTAGTTGTGCTCTCATATCCCACAGACCAATTTTGGGCTCCTGAACAACAGAGTGTAATGCCTGGAGGAGAGATATTTATGCTAGCTCAGTGGGGAAAGACTTCATTCAGGTTGTTGGCGTGAGTCAGCAGAGCCTAACTAGGTGAAGCCCTCCCTACCAACACGCCAGGGCCCACATACCTGACACTGGGTCCGTGTTCTTATTTCATTAATAAAATATGACCTCACGCTTCTTTTGTAATCCAGAAGCACAAGGATACATTGGTTGCAAACTGCATGCAGATAAAAGGGGGATTCCTTTTGAAACTACATCCTCTTAATAATAAATAACTTTTGATCTACTATACATAACAGTAGTGCATTTCTTGTTAAAACGGCAAGCTTTTCTTTTTTACCAAAATGAAAAGAAAACATTCATTTCTTTATAAATATTTTAAATAGTTTAAATACATATTTCATACCAAGGATATAAAAATAGCCTCTCTTTTTTTTTGTCGATAAATAAAGACATGTTCATTTACATGGCAAATAACGTGCAATAGCTAACCACTGGCCACCAGCTCTATTTGACTGATTGTCTAGGAGATGACATGCAGTGATAATTGTCCCTTTGCCTTCACAAAAAGAAAAATAGATCAGCAGGAGCTGTGCACTCCCGAGGCCAACAGCGCTATGGATATTGTTCAGGAATGACAAACAGGCACTCAGGAAAAACCTTTGCTGCACTTCACAAAAGTCACCTAGGACAAAACGAATCCACAAATTCTTTGTTTGGGACTTCTAGCTGCTCAGACCCTCAGGGTCTTTGGACTTTTAAAAAGTCTGTCAAACAGACCGGTAAGTGAATACCTGTATGGGAAACTGTTTCTGCTATGTTTCTAAGGATCTAGCAAGTGTTTGCTACAGTATGGATGTGGTTCTGCCTTTGGCTGGCTCCTCAAGCACTCTCCGGCAGGACTCCCAGCTCTGCTCAGTCTTCACACCTGCCCGAGGCAAAAAAGGCAAATGAAAGCTGTCATGCAGTGGTGGGTCTAAAACGGGCAGCTGCTGCACGTGCTCGAATATCATACGTTTATGGCTTTATTATCTTTCGTTTCTGTTGTGCTTGTGACAACTTCCAGGGGAAAGTTCTCCAAGGGTTCTGCAGGGACCGGCGCCGCACCTTCCCTGTCCCAAGATCCTGGCAAGTTTTCCAGACTGAAGGAACCTGTGGCTCCCTGACTGAAGCTGCCCTCCTCTGACCTGCTTGGGAGAACCAGGTGCAAAGACGTTTCCGAGGAGGAGCAGACTGAGGACGAGAGAGTCGCCGAAATGGACTGCAGGGGTGTCAGTGTAGAATCCGAACGTGGAGAGATGCACCTTAAAAATTGCAGGTGGCCTTCTTGGACAACCTGGTAGTGGGCAGGTGAATAATCAAGGCTTGGAGAGTGATAAAGTTCACAGTCTGCTGGATTTTGCTCGTGAGCTCCAGTTCGCTGGGGGCTGCTCCCCACAGAGGAGGGATCCACACTCCAAATGTCTGAGGTGACATTACCATGACAGAGTTGTGCTTGAGTGTAAGTGGCTCCACCGGCTTGCAAGTGTAGGCAAGGTTGGTGAGTACTCCAGGTCATCCTGGTCTGTAAGCTGTCCCTGGAGGGACACACAGATGTGGTGTGCAGAGAGCAGAACCGCGACGGCTGCTGGGGTGACAGAACGTTTTCTAGAAGGTGCATCACATTCCTCATGTCTTTACCTAACTGAGAGACCTCCTGAGTCAACGTCGTTACCTGTGTGGATAAAGCAAAGCAGAAGGCAAGAGTCAGAGGTGCGTGATAGTGATTTCAGAGCAGGGAAACGAGATTTCTCAGTAAGAAGGGCGGAAAGGCTGCTTCCCCTCCAACCCCAGCCAAATCCAAGGGGTGAATGGAGAAGTTGGCTCCCAATCGAAGCCATCCTTATTCTGAGGGAACCTAGAGAGATATTCATAGTCTGGCACTCTTAATCAGTGACTCTGAGGTTCTTGAACAAAATAAGAGACAGGGGTCAACTATCTCTTGTATCATTTAAATACAGGCAGTATCTTTTATTTCCCCTGAGTTAGTGGGTTACACAGTGGTGCACACAAATCAACCTGGACACCTCAAAAACCAGTATAGAGTGGTGGGTATTATATGTAAAGCACTCAAAAGGCCATCTGCCTGCAGCAGATAGTAAATGATAGCTCTCACTTTCATCATTTCTGGCCAAGATCCATGCTTACCGTAGGGTCAGGGACAAACTGGCCTTCAGGGGTGATGAAGGCGGTAAGCAAGAACCAATACCAGGTTTGTGGGGAAGCGAGTTTGCAGAAAGAGGGAAAATAGCAAAATAAGAGAAACCTGCCAAACAAGTAGGTGCAGATCAGCACAGTGGGGAGCCTGGGGGTGCTGTAGTTGATCAGTGAACCTGGAACCTTATGGAATTTCAACCCAAACTGTGTGGTATGTGCTTTCTTCACTTTTCTAGGAAAATCATTTAGCTTCTGTGAGGTTTTCTAAGTAAACACAACTCTCAAACACCTAAGAACCACTGAAGAGTTTTCATTATTCATTTTACACTTAAAACCAATAATAAAATTTGCCAAAGGATTTGTTTTCTTACCAACCACATCACTTTCTTAAACCAGGAAGACCACCAGAAGATTGAATCTAGCTTTTCTGGAGTGTTTACATTCTTCAAAATAAGGAAACGCCGTATTTCAGAAGGCAGGACTTGAACATGTATCTTCTTTTTTTTTTCTTTTATTCTTTATAAACATATATTTTTATCCCCAGGGGTACAGGTCTGTGAATCGCCAGGTTTACACACTTCACAGCACTCACCATAGCACATACCCTCCCCAATGTCCATAACTCCAGCACCCCTCTCCCAACCCCCCTCCCCCCATCAACCCTCAGTTTGTTTTGTGAGATTAAGAGTCACTTATGGTTTGTCTCCCTCCCAATCCCATCTTGTGTCATTTACTCTTCTCCTACCCCCTTAACCCCCCATGTTGCATCTCCTCTCCCTCATATCAGGGAGATCATATGATAGTTGTCTTTCTCCGATTGACTTATCTCGCTAAGCATGATACCCTCTAGTTCCATCCACGTCATCGCAAATGGCAAGATTTCATTTCTTTTGATGGCTGCATAGTATTCCATTGTGTATATATACCACATCTTCCTTATCCATTCATCTGTTGATGGACATCTAGGTTCTTTCCATAGTTTGGCTATTGTAGACATTGCTGCTATAAACATTCGGGTACACGTGCCCCTTCGGACCACTAAGTTTGTATCTTTAGGGTAAATACCCAGTAGTGCAATTGCTGGGTCATAGGGTAGTTCTAGTTTCAACATTTTGAGGAACCTCCATGCTGTTTTCCAGAGTGGTTGCAACCAGCTTGCATTCCCACCAACAGTGTAGGAGGGTTCTCCTTTCTCCGCATCCTCGCCAGCATCTGTCATTTCCTGACTTGTTAATTTTAGCCATTCTGACTGGTGTGAGGTGATATCTCATTGTGGTTTTGATTTGTATTTCCCTGATGCCGAGTGATGTGGAGCACTTTTTCATGTGTCTGTTGGCCATCTGGATGTCTTCTTTGCAGAAATGTCTGTTCATGTCTTCTGCCCATTTCTTGATTGGATTATTTGTTCTTTGGGTGTTGAGTTTGCTAAGTTCTTTATAGATTTTGGACACTAGCCCTTTGTCTGATATGTCGTTTGCAAATATCTTCTCCCATTCTGTCAGTTGTCTTTTGGTTTTGTTAACTGTTTCCTTTGCTGTGCAAAAGCTTTTGATCTTGATGAAATCCCAACAGTTCATTTTTGCCCTTGCTTCCCTTGCCTTTGGCGATGTTCCTAGGAAGATGTTCCTGCAGTTGAGGTCGAAGAGGTTCCTGCCTGTGTTCTCCTCAAGGATTTTGATGGATTCTTTTCTCACATTGAGGTCCTTCATCCATTTTTAGTCTATTTTTGTGTGTGGTGTAAGGAAATGGTCCAATTTCATTTTTCTGCATGTGGCTGTCCAATTTTCCCAACACCATTTGTTGAAGAGGCTGTCTTTTTTCCATTGGACATTCTTTCCTGCTTTGTCGAAGATTAGTTGACCGTAGAGTTGAGGGTCTATTTCTGGGCTCTCTATTCTGTTCCATTAATCTATGTGTCTGTTTTTGTGCCAGTACCATGCCGTCTTGATGATGACAGCTTTGTAATAGAGCTTGAAGTCCGGAATTGTGATGCCACCAACTTTGGCTTTCTTTTTCAATATTGCTTTGGCTATTCGAGGTCTTTTCTGGTTCCATATAAATTTTAGGATTATTTGTTCCATTTCTTTGAAAAAAAAATGGATGGTACTTTGATAGGAATTGCATTAAATGTGTAGATTGCTTTAGGTAGCATAGACATTTTCACAATATTTATTCTTCCAATCCAGGAGCATGGAACATTTTCCCATTTCTTTGTGTCTTCCTCAATTTCTTTCATGAGTACTTTATAGTTTTCTGTGTATAGATTCTTAGCCTCTTTGGTTAGGTTTATTCCTAGGTATCTTATACTTTTGGGTGCAATTGTAAACGGGATTGACTCCTTAATTTCTCTTTCTTCTGTCTTGTTGTTGGTGTAGAGAAATGCAACTGATTTCTAGGCATTGATTTTATATCCTGACACTTTACTGAATTCCTGTACAAGTTCTAGCAGTTTTGGAGTGGAGTCTTTTGGGTTTTCCACATATAGTATCATATCATCTGCAAAGAGTGATAGTTTGACTTCTTCTTTGCCGATTTCGATGCCTTTAATTTCCTTTTGTTGTCTGATTGCTGAGGCTAAGACTTCTAGTACTATGTTGAATAGCAGTGGTGATAATGGACATCCCTGCCATGTTCCTGACCTTAGCGGAAAAGCTTTCAGTTTTTCTCCATTGAGAATGATATTTGCGGTGGGTTTTTCATAGATGGCTTTGATAATATTGAGGTATGTGCCCTCTATCCCTACACTTTGAAGAGTTTTGATCAGGAAGGGATGCTGTACTTTGTCAAATGCTTTTTCAGCATCTATGGAGAGTATCATATGGTTCTTGTTCTTTCTTTTATTAATGTGTTGTATCACATTGATTGATTTGCGGATGTTGAACCAACCTTGCAGCCCTGGAATAAATCCCACTTGGTCGTGGTGAATAATCCTTTTCAGGTACTGTTGAATCCTATTGGCTAGTATTTTGGCGAGAATTTTTGCATCTGTGTTCATCAAGGATATTGGTCTGTAGTTCTCTTTTTTGATGGGATCCTTGTCTGGTTTTGGGATCAAGGTGATGCTGGCCTCATAAAATGAGTTTGGAAGTTTTCCTTCCATTTCTATTTTTTGGAACCGTTTCAGGAGAATAGGAATTAGTTCTTCTTTAAATGTTTGGTAGAATTCCCCCGGGAAGCCGTCTGGCCCTGGGCTTTTGTTTGTTTGGAGATTTTTGATGACTGCTTCAATCTCCTTACTGGTTATGGGTCTGTTCAGGCTTTCTATTTCTTCCTGGTTCAGTTGTGGTAGTTTATATGTCTCTAGGAATGCATCCATTTCTTCCAGATTGTCAAATTTGTTGGCGTAGAGTTGCTCATAGTATGTTCTTATAATTGTCTGTATTTCTTTGTTGTTAGTTGTGTTAGTTGTGTTAGTTGTGATCTCTCCTCTTTCATTCATGATTTTATGTATTTGGGTCCTTTCTCTTTTCTTTTTGATAAGTCTGGCCAGGGGTTTATCAATCTTATTAATTCTTTCAAAGAACCAGCTCCTAGTTTTGTTGATTTGTTCTATTGTTTTTTTGGTTTCTATTTCATTGATTTCTGCTCTGATCTTTATGATTTCTCTTCTCCTGCTGGGTTTAGGGTTTCTTTCTTGTTCTTTCTCCAGCTCCTTTAGGTGTAGGGTTAGGCTGTGTACCTGAGACCTTTCTTGTTTCTGGAGAAATGCTTGTACCGCTGTATATTTTCCTCTCAGGACTGCCTTGAACATGTATCTTCTAATCTTTGGTGAGATTTGTAACACTAACACGGTGTTGTAATACTTTGCCTTCAACTGCTGTAAGACTGTATTTTATAAAGGACCTGCTATGACTTGAGTTTACTATCATGAATCAAAAAACTCCAATATAAGCAGCTGAACCTCTTGACTAGCCTCAAAAAACAAAACAAAACAAAAGGCAGTTCAACTTCAGTGACGCCAGATCCAAGATTGCTGTTTCGGGCAAACTTTTTTCAACGTTGACATACACATTCCTAATTCCTGCAGCAGCTTAATTCAGTCCACTTCCTGTTGAGTGTGTTCTGAAACTAATTCTCCCTGGCAGGCCCACCAGGAGGTAGTGCCGCTTGAATCAGGCATTTAAAAAAGGCCAGAAGGAGGTTTTTCCATGGTTCAGGCAACCAACTGGTAACACCTGCCTTGAAACTGCCAGGCCAAAAGCATTTCTGCCTTGCTGCTAGCATGGAACTCAAGGGACTCAACCGAATGCTTATCCAGGCTTTTCAGCAGATCTGAAACTTCGGATGATGAAAAGATACTTCTGAAACTCACATTTAAGAGGCAAAATAGTGAGTCTGAGAAAGATGCTATGTGTTTTGAAATTTTTGCTGCAGGTTGTCTCATTTCATGACCTGCCAAGCCTCAATTTCACAGTGCATGGCTACTTAAATCAGGATCTGGATCTTGGCGCTGCAGACATTTACCTATGGGCTCCCCCTTGAACTGATTAGCTCTTCTATCAGAATTTCAGAAGAGAAGGCTGATGCTGAATGAGATGTTTGAAGGAATATACCGACCACCCATTTCTGTGGACTATCTAAGCTTCATTCCTGTATCAAACTGACATTAGCTCTCAGTACATTTTACATCCCAGCACATTTTACAAAATTGCATCAGCTCCCAGTAAAATGCTTTCAACAGGCCTTTTATCAGGATTGAATAAAGACACAATCTTTGAAGAACCATTTGCATTTTAGGCACATCAACAATTATGTTATTAAATGTTTGAGTACATTTATAACACAATATGCTTTCAGGTACCTTTTTTCCTATTGGATCTATAAACAGTGCTAAGATAGGCAGGGATACATTATTATTTTCCCACCTGTAAAATGGGTACACTATGGCCCAGAGGTTAAATGACATTTTTAAGGTCCCATATTTCATGAAGGACAGTCTTTGGTCTAGAAATCAGGCTTCTAAGTTTGGTGCTCTTTCTATTATAGTATATTATCACATGGGAAAGGAGATATTGCTTAAGAATTGATAGAGTTTTGCTAATGTGGACAGAATTTGTGAAGATCCCAGATGATACAAAAAAGTACCTTCGTGTGTAAAATCTATCTGAAATGTTAATTCAATATCCAGTAAGTAAATACCATCATCTCGAAGTCAGAAACCAGTGAAGCACAGCAAAATCTCCTCATGTCAAATTATACAAATAAAACAACAAAAACAGTGTGCAGCAAGGGGGAATTTGGAGCCAGACAATATATCAACATACATATTTCTGATGAGCTATTGTTTCTAGATTTCAAAATAAACAAATATTTTTCCTTGGGTGAAATACCTTTTGATGGCCACATCCTTGACATCAAACTTTTACTGCACACTTATCACAACTTTGAGGTTATGAACTTTAAATGGGAATCCAGAGCCTTGACTGGCTCCCGGAATGTAAACAAGCATTAACATTTCCAGAAAACAAAATCACTGTATTAGCTTGAACTAAAAGCAGCAAAGAATCCAAGGAAATAGAACTTTCTTTAGCTCTGAAGGGTAATGATCAATGTGTATCAGGGAAGAATTCTGTCACTGTGTCATTGAGGACACACCCCCGCACCTTATTAAAGTTACGTGAGAGAATTAATCCCTATGGGTACAGGATGTTTCCCTTCACAAGGACTAAGGCAACTGTCACAAGGAAAGATGGCATCTCCTGGAGGTGGATAGTCTGGTGACACTGAAGGGGACAACATACTGCCACAGAGAGTACCTCACTTTTGCTTACTGCTTTCTGCTGGGCTTGCTAACAAAATTCATTCTAAAACAGGGAAGACCTTCTTCTTAATCAAATGTGGAAAGCAAAGAATGCAGTCTCTACTTTCCAAGGGTGGTGAGACTTAATACTTTTTTATAGCATGCTAAGAAGATGTGCATTTGCTTAAAAAAAGGTTGTTGGGGCTACTTTGTGAATAAGGCTCCATCCATTTAAGGAGATATACCTTCAAAATACAACTTAACATCAGAATACTACAGAAATAGATCAGTAAAAACAAACAAAAATCATTCACATCAAATGAACCAAAGTTCTCCCACTTACCTCAACACCTAATCATATTCTTTAAATGTCCTCTGTTACTCATATTAGAAGACACAACTGTACTGTGATGAGCACTGGGTGTTATACTTAATTAATGAATCATGGAACACTACATCATAATTATCAATATTATCACAAGCCCCTTCTCATTTTTTCCCTTTCCTTTCCTGTCCTGTCCTGTCCATTCCTTTCCTTTCTGACCCTCAGATCAAGACCTGATCAAGAGTCAGATGCTTAACCAACTGAGCTACCCAGGCATCCCCCCTTCACATTTTTTAGTGGCGCTTATTTACTGACTCCCATATCTCATGACTATATTCTGAGTGCCAAGTGACAAACGCAATTAAGATATTCAGAGTTGTTTTATCAGTTGGAATTTGGTAAACCTTTTTGCATCCCTGGTTGCTACCCAAGCTGGCTGTTTTAGATGTGGACTTCTGATTATTTCTACTTATAAAGAGAAAATAGATAAATAAGCCATAACTTAATACACATTTTTCTCTCCCTTGTGTGTCAAGTTATGTTTCCTTTATCCATTTTTCCTCTCCTTCCACTTCCTTCTCCTAATTCTTCTGTGAATAGGAACCCATCAGTCTGGGATTTAAGACTGTTGGCCAAACCAGTTCACCATCACCATCTGCAGAGCCAATTGTTCACATCCAAGATTTCTCTATCCTTTCCAAAGTCCCAACTGCTAGAAAGAAGAAGTGTTGAAAACACCATCTGTGCTTCCAAGTGGTTCAGTTTTCTATCCAAAACTTCGGAGCATCTAAAGATCCTTCCCTCCTCTGTTTTCCCAGTAACATGTATTTTACCACACAAATCATTAGGTGTTTAGCAGGTTTGGGGGTAGTGCATTTGGTCTTGTTGAGCAGCACCTTCTGTCATGAATAGAAACATCCAGGCAACAACAGACTGGTCAGTTATCCATGATAGTCCACACTCTGGTCTTTCCATACCTCTAAGGAGGAAGTCACTAATTGCCACAGTTTTTCTATTTTGGCTATATCCAGGTTTTCTCAGAACTTCCATTGGCTTACAAATAGTCGTTGTTGCCTACATTTCCAGAGCATCTGGATTTCTCCTCTTATGTTTAATTTGCTTCATTGATGTGATGCTACTTCTCACCCTCCTCTTAAGCATATGCCCACAGATGCTTTGTTGTGAGGATCAAATAGTTTAAGGATGTTAAGGTCTCTTTCCCATACAACTGATACTTTGTCAGGATCTCAGTATCTGCATTTGGTAATGCAAGACAGCTCAGTTGAAAACTTCCTCATAGTAGGGAATACTGGAATACCAGGAAACATTTAGCTCAAAGACAATAAAAGCCAGTTATCTATAGAACTCCTTTTCAGCCTTGGCATGGAGAGACAAACCACGCTGTTAATGGTTTTACATAATTAATTTGGGAGAAACAGAGTCTCTGAGTTTTAGCATCACCTTGCATACATCTTTGCAGTAACAAATAGTAGCAGCAATAACCAGAGTCGTTGAAAAATGTTGATGAAGATCCTGTATTTCCATTCTAAAGTTCAAGTAATTGCAGTCAGATGGGTTGAGAATTCTCTATAAAAGATGCGTGAGACAAAATACAACAATGTGCAACTTGCTGTTGATCACATTTGAGTAAGGACCAATATAGGGTTTGCTGGGGACAGGTATGATTGTCTTTATTGTCCTTTATAATGGCTCTAGCCCCTGCATAAATCCTGCCATTTATAAATCTTCATTGATACATGGTAATTTAATGAATAATAAGGTGGATGGTTTATTTCTTAATATGAGTTTCTGGTATTTTCATTTGAACTTGAGAAACTTTTACCAATCTCCCACAGATAGCACTGCAAGACACAGAAGTAATTATTACTATACCCCTAGCAGGGAAGAACATTTTATATGATCTCAGGGTCTCATGGATACTGCCATTACTTCAAAATGGGAGATTTACAAACCATTGTGTTACTACATAGTTGAGAAAAATCCATCTGTGGTGCTGGTGCCCTAGTGTCCCAATAAGACTGTGCACTGCCAGTTTTTACAGTTAGATTGTGTGCCTTTTGGTGTAAACACAGATTTGCTGTTCTGGTGTGTCTTTGTATCATGCCTTTTAGGAACAGCAGTGTGAGTTTCATGAGGAAGAGCAGAACGTCTCTTTGAAAATACTTTTTATTTCACATCCAAAGTAGCTAACTCTTGCCTTCTATTATTCATGTTTTACATTTTTCAATCTTGGCTATTGGCATGGTATGATTCATGGCCTCTGATTATAACTGGAACTTCAATTGATAGAAAAAAAATGCCATTTCCATTTTTGTGCATTCAGTGAGCAGATGGGGAATGCATCTGTTGATATAATCTTCTTAGCTTGAAGAGTTCTTGACCCATCACTCAATTTTTGCCAAACATGTATACATTTTCCTGCTAGACACAATTTTCCTAAATTCCGGGTACTAATTATACCAATCCTCCCCCCGCTGCCACGAACACATATACATTTTTACGAGCTCTGATTCAGGTAATTAAATGGTCTTTCATTTAATCTTTTGTTATGTTGCATATTTATTATGGGATTCAGGATTCAGACAAGTTCAATCAAACTCCATAAGCAGGCAAAACAAAAAGGACGATCGGCATAATTTCATCCTTGTGTCTTTTGCTTCACAACACATTCAAAAACAAATGACAATCTTTTTATCTGTCAGCTAAAATAATAATCATACTTGGCACTTGCATAAATTTCATCCAAATGAGAATCTCAATCCCATTACTAATGAACGTTGTAAATCTTGTTCTGCAGCTGGAGAGACTAGAATGTTGGGAGGTGAAGTGGCTTATCCAAGGTCACACAGGAATAGTACCAAGGGCTTTACTTTTGCAGGTGCATCTGGTGCCTCTTCAATTATAATAAGAGAAGAATTACAAGCCTTGAAAGTGATTACTCCAGTGGTTTCACTGAATTTCTGCAAACTCAGGCCTTCGGACACAACTTTATTACTTTAGCTGTACTATTTTAATCCATTATTTATCAATCCTTTGATTGCTTTCTTCATCTGTTTTCCTACTTTCTGTGACAAATTGATTAGTATCCAAATTGCTATCTCGCTGAGGGATCCTCACTGCTATTAGTGAATACCAAACATGAGTCTGTCTCATCTCAGAATACCAACTGTATAGATCGCTTATCAAGACAATGTATAGAGGAATCACCTGGGGATCTTGACACCAAGTATATTCAGATTCAGTAGGTGTAGGGTGGGATTCTGCATCTCTAACAAGCTCCCAGTTGATGCCAATGCTGCTAGTTTGTACTCTAAGGGAGTACTCTAACTTTGGTTAACTCCTCATGTACAGGTCTTTCGGTAAGAACTGAGAATTTAAACAGCTTTCTTTGATTCCTTTGGCAAGTCTGTAGTTGGAGTTTTTTTATTTGTTTAGATCTTCTTTAATTTCTTTCAACAATATTTTGTCATTATTGGTGTACAAGTCTTGTACCTCCTTGGTTAAATTTATTCCTAAGTATTTTATTCTTCTTGATGTTACTGTTAATGGGATTGTTTTTCTTAATTTCTCTTTCTGGTAGTTATCAGTGTATAGATACAACTGACTTTTGTACATTAACTTTGTATCCTGCAACTTTACTGAATTCACTTATTAGTTCTAACAGATTTTGGTGGTATCTTGAAGATTTAGGGTCTTCATGATTGTCGAAGCTGTTGTCTTTGTTCTTGGTGGCTCCCAGTAGTTGAGGGTGTCCCAAGATCTGTCAGTGTCCCAAAGTGGAGGATCATAGAGAGCACCTAGGTGCAGGTGATTAGGAGCTGGGCCCTAAGGTAGCAGCTGGGACAGTATGCAGTTATATCTGTTCCAGGGAGAAACTAGGAGATGAGCATTTTTGCATGCTCCCTCTCTGCTGAACCTGGATATACAACCATAGAGATGTTCTTACACCCATTTTTTTTCACTTTTCAAAATTTAAATTCAATTAATTGGCATATAGTGTATTATTAGTTTCAGAGACTGAGCTCAGTGATTCATCAGTTTTATATAATACCCAGTGCTCATTACATTATGTGCACTCCTTAATGTCCATCCCCTTACTCTGCTCCCCTCTACCAACCTTCACTTTGTTTCCTATGATTAAGAGTGTTTTATGGTTTGTCTCTCTTTCTCTGATTCCATCTGATTTTCCTCCCTTCAGCTATGAGCCTCTGTTTTGTTTCTTAAATTCCACATATGAGTGAGATCATGTAACTGTCTTTCTCTGATTGGCTTATTTCACTTAGCATAATACTCTCTAGTTGCATCCATGTTGTTGCAAATGGCAAGATTTCATTTTTTTTTTCTTTTTTGATGGTGGAGTAGTATTCCATTGTATACATATACCACTCTTTATCCATTCTTCTGTTGTTGGACATCTGGGCTTTTACCATCATTTGGCTATTGTGGACATTGCTGCTATAAACATTGGGATGCTATATTTTTATCTTTGGGGTAAATACTTGGTAGTGCAATTGCTGGGTCATAGAGTAGCTCTATTTTTAACTTTTTGAGGAACCTCCATACTGTTTTCCAGAGTGGCTGAACCAGCTTGCATTCCCACCAACAGTGTAGGAGGGTTCCCCTTTCTCGGCATCCTCACCAACATCTGTCATTTCCTGACTTGTTAATTTTAGCCATTCTGACTGGTGCGAGGTGGTATCTCATTGTGGTTTTGATTTGTATTTACTTGATGCCAAGTGATGTATCTGGTTCAAAATCAGGACTTCTCTTTTCCAAATTACTCAGCTCCCATTACATTTATAGGTGAGTCAAGAAGGCATTCTCTGATGTTTATGATACTGCTTTCTATATAATGTTTGAAGAGAAATGAGAGGTAATTATTTAGCTAGTGGGGTGGTAGAGAAGAAAGTGGACCTTCTCATTGTTTTAAATTAAAACAAAGGATATATCTAAAATGCCTTGTGAGGCAATCCTAGCTAGATATATTTTTTTAAAGATTTATTTATTTACTTGAGAGAAAGAGCAGGGGGGGAGGAACAGAGGGAGAGAATATCCAAGCAGACTCCTGCTGAGTACAGAGCCTGATGTGGGTCTCCCTTGATCCCGTGACCATGAGATCAGGACCTGAGCTGAAATGAAGTGTTGGGCACTTAACTAACTGAGCCACCCAGGTACCCCTAGATATTTCTCTTTCTTTCATTTTTTTTTTAAGATATTTCTTTTCTATGTTACTACATCAGTCATATTTTCCTGGTTGCTGATAAGTGAATCATAATGCGTAGCATCTCACATATCATATTTTGGTAAGCAATGTAGACAAACACAAACAGCATTTTTTCACATGCTTTTTGGCCATTTGTATGTCTTCTTTGGAGAAATGTCTGTTCATTTCTTCTGTCCATTTCTTCATTGGATATCTGTTCTTTGGGTGTTGAGTTTGATAAGTTCTTTATAGATTTTGGATACTAGCCCTTTATCTAATATGCTCTTACATCCATTTAAGAATTACTTTTGTTTGCTATGATCCTGTAGGACTTGTGAACATAAGCCCCTTTGGCTTTCAGAGCTAAGTGTTTTGAGGGTCTTAGTTGGGGGCACTAAGTCCAAACTCTCCAATGCTGGGACTTAGGGGTTCCTTCTTGATGGCATGGCACTTTATCTGGGGTGGTATTTTTGCTTTATGTGTCCCAACCTTTCCAATCAGTCTCCATGTGGGGATTTTCTCGTTCACCTGATACGTCAGAGTTATTCAACTTTTTAAAAATCATTCCTTGTTTTATGTTTCTCTCAGAGGGAATTATTCTGCATATAGATGTACATTCAGTGTGTCTGTAGGATGAGGGAAATTCAGAAGCTTATTATGCTGCTATTTGGGGGCATTTGTTAGCTATTTTATGTGTTTTAACCATTGTATTTAAACAATTTTTTAATTTATTTGCCAGAGAGGGAATACAAGCAGGAGGATGGCAGGTAGAGGGAGAAGCAGGTTCCCTGCTGAGAAAGAAGCCTGATGCAGGATTCGATCCCAGGACTCTGGGATCATGACCTGAGCTGAAGGCAGATGCTTAACTGACAGCCACACAGGCTTCTTGTTACCCTTACTGTACTTGTTATTGTTACCAAAATTATCCCATCTTTGGTGAGTGGAAGACTCTTTATACTGGCTCCTGAGCATTTCTGACATCATCCTAGTAGTGTTTGATAGTTTTCTTGTTGTCTTGTACACTAAGGTATCCTAAACTTATGTGTGTTTCATGTCCCCAGAAGTGAAACAGCTATTTAAAGACACTCTTGTTTCTTTTATTGGGAAATTATATCTGAGACCATAATTGATGCATAGAGAGACTGTTATTGGGCTGGTCATTGTTTATACTCCTTTTCTGTTGAAAGAGCTTGGAATTGTATGCATGTACATGAGAGACAATATAGGTTCATATTAGTATTACTAATTCTATTTCAGTATTACAGGGTTTTAACATTTTATATATTACATTTGTATCTCCTTTACATTGTGAATTCTGGTTATTGAGGTATAGACGATGATAGAGTTAGGATATCCAATAATGACTCATTTGCTTTATCCCCCGTTATACATACAACAGTTGCAGTATATCAATATTAGTACTACCATTACGAATTTTGAATACTGAAAACAATTTAAAAAT
Organism: Enhydra lutris kenyoni; assembly: GCF_002288905.1. Lineage (NCBI taxonomy): Eukaryota > Metazoa > Chordata > Mammalia > Carnivora > Mustelidae > Enhydra > Enhydra lutris. Next base: position 9,616,858 of record NW_019154123.1, read on the forward strand.
TTGAGCCATATTCTAGTCTAATTTTCTCCCCACTCCCCTTTCAGTGTTTCATCCATATTTATATTGTCAGAGCCTATGGCCTTTGAAAACTTAATACCTTCTCTTCTTTAACTTTCATTTAGACTTGATACTATAAATAAGTACATATTTAATGCTGATTAACTTGTCCTATCACAATTCTTTCAAATTATCTTGGTTTTCTGAATCTTGTTCTTGAGAATATTCTTCAGGAAATATCTATGGGAACAATGTTCCTTGAGTTTTTTCATGGTAGCAGTTTGGTACCTGATGGTCATTTTTGCTGGATATAAAATCCTTAGTTTACATTTTCTTTACATTTTGTATATTTTGTATGTTACTCCATTCTCTTGTACAAAATGTTTCTGTCTAAAAGTCTAACAACAGTCTAGATTTTTCCCTTGCATGTCCTTTATAAGACCTTTTTTATCTAGATACCTAATGAATATTTTTTCTTAAAGACCAGTAATTTCACTAGAATATGAAATTACAATATGCACCTTCAAAAAAACTTTCAGGATAAGGCTGTAATAACAATGTTTTGTTGCCAGTTATCAGATTTGATTTAAAAATACATTTAAAAAAATCAGTGTATTACCAGTGGACTCCTCCCCACCTATCATTTTATCTGCTTTAAAATGTACTCCTTTTCTGTTCTTTCTTTCCTTTTCTGGACTTGAAAATGCTTACATGTGGAATAGTCATAAGTGGGAAACATATATGGGAAAACATATTTGGGAAATGTATATCTCTCCTTGAGCAAACATATAGTATATTTTATTAGGCTTTTTTGAAAATCCCTTTCTAAAATTATCATATCTTAAAATTATTTGTCCATGATTAAACCAGATATTACATTTAAGTATATATGGGTAATTTAAGGAACCAAAGATTCAACTCTTAACGTGGGTATCTAATATTTCAGAAGGAAATCTTTTCAGGGCACACCAAGGATAGACTTCTTCAAAAGCTAATCTAATAAAAAGAAAATTGGGATCCAGGTCTTGATTTTAGGCCTTTCTGTACCTCTTGCCGCATATATGATTATCTCCGGGCCTTAATTTACTCATCTGTGATAGAAGCAGCTCACATGATGGGATTTCTAGTGTCTCTTCAAACTCAAAACTAAAATTTCATTTTTCTCTTCTATTCAATGTTCTAATGTATTATGGCTAAAATATATATAATGCATAATTCAGCATTTTTTATACATTCATCACCATAAATGTGTGTCTACCATATGCCAATTATAGCAAAGAAAAAGGCAGATAAAGAATCTTGTCCTCATACAACTGACATCCTAATGAGGGGATAAAGACCGTGAAAAAGTAGATAACTAAACTATGTACCATAACAGAGGTTTGGTAAGCTATGAGGGAAAACAAATTTGGAAGTAAATTTGGGGATCAGAGACTTCTGTTTTAAAAAGACTGGTCAAGGAAGACCTCACTGAGTAGGCTTGAAAGAAGGAAGAGAGATGTCCAAGCAGATATTGGGGAAGAGCGTTCTGAACAGAGAAAACAAATACAAGATCCTCAGGTGCTTTCATAAACTAACATGATAGACAATAATGTCTGTTCTGGAAATGCCATCTGTAGGACACTGAGATCATCTGTGGTTATCTTTAAGAAATTAGGACAAGAGAAAGGGGCAGCAGCAAAGGAAGTTAATCATGATCATTAAAGGTCTGTATGAGTAAAGTTTGTCATATGTCATATGAGTAAAGTTTCATGTCATATGAGTAAAGTTTCAAGAAGAGAGAGCATTCAGAGAAGAGGAAAATATACCACAGAGTGAAGAGGAAGACAGATATTAACTACCTTCAAAATTTATAATATTTTCATTAAAATCAACCATTTATGTTCCTTTTTGTATGCAACTCAAGAGGAACAGAGTAGAAAATATAAATAAAAGTCTTTGCAAGAGTTGTATGAGCCAAATACAGAGGATAGTTTTCTAATAGCTAAACTAATTGAGGAATGAGTTGGCTGTTATCAGAAGCATTTGTGGAAATTTTTTTTAAAGATTTATTTATTTATTTTAGAGAGGGAGAGATGGAAAGGGAGAGAGAGAATGACTGGGAGGAGGAGAGAGAAGGAGAGAGAGAATTCTCAAACAGACTCCCTGCTGAGCACAAGCCAAACATGGTGATCCAAGGACACAAAGATCATGACCTGAGCCAACATTAAGCGTCAGAAGCTTAACCAACTAAGCCACCTGTGTGTCCTGCATTTGGAGAATTTTTAAAAATTTTTTTAAAAGATTTTATTTATTTGAGAGACACAGAGAGAGAACATAAGCCAAGAGAGGGAGAAGCAGACTCCCTGCTGGGCAGGGAGCCCGACATAGGACTCGATCCCAGGACCCTGAGATTATGACCTGAGCTGAAGCCAGATGTCTAACTGACTGAGCCATCCAGGCGCACCTGGAGAACTTCTGAAAGTATAGATACTCAATGTCAACCCAATGCTGGGCCAACAGAAATGTTATTTTAAAAATATTTATTGATATTAAATATATTTTATATATTAGTTGATAAAAATATCTATAATCATGTAAAATATTCTAGAGAATCTGAAAGCACAACTAGGTTTAGGAACTGCTGGTGTAGCTTTTTCTGGGGGCATAGTGAGCTCCTTACTACAGAAAATGTTCGGGCAAAATAACTTTTTACTGATCACCTCAGAAATAAAAATCCCGTACTGGGAGATAAGCCAAAATAGGTGGCCTCTGAGATACCTCTCAAATTTCAGATTTTATGATTCTACCACATTTTGAAAATGCAATAATATCAAAGCTGAGGTTGCTTAAATATTTGTTTTAGAACCCATGTACCCATTAGAATAATGGGTAAATTTTCTTTTACCCATTATTTATAAAAGTTGATTACTTCAAATTCTACCCTATCATATGGTCATATAAGCATAAAAAGGAAATTTGACTAATTTAGTATTGATTTATAATATTGTGTTTATTTCTAATTGGGCACAAGTCAATGGGAAGTGTCAGTTCCTATTGTCTAGGTGCCTTATGGTTCTTTAATAAAGAGACTGAAAAAAATCCCCAAACCTTCCCAAGTTCATGTATGCTTACTTTCTAGTACTGAACATTGAGTGACTAAACTACAGTCAATTCACATATTCTGAATACAGGATATTCTCTGTTGTACTTCAGTAAAGTCTGAGTACTTTAACAACAACATTAATAATAACAATAATAATTTTGAGGCAATTCACAGAATTTTTTTGAGCTATAATCAAAGTCTTCAAGAGCCTTGGGGAAGGTAGAAATATACACATGAAAATAACATAAAATTTTATAAAAAAAATACTGAATGGCAAGGATAGAAAGCAGGTGTTAAAGCTCAGAGAAAGGACTTAAGATTTGGCATTCATCATAGAAGAATCAAGAGCAATAATAGGAGAATGGAGGTAGAATCAGAGCCCTTTTCAAAGATGTATGATGTTCTCATTTTTAAAAGGGGGATATTTATGTATTAGGAGAGGATAAGAAAGAAAAGTTCCCTGAAATCCCTTCCAACCGTAAGATTCTATAAAAAAATTCTAATACTGGGGTGCCTGGATGGCTCAGTGGGTTAAGCCTCTGCCTTCTGCTCAGGTCATGACCTCAGGGTCCTGGGATAGAGCCCTGCATTGGGCTCTCTGCTCAGCAGGGAGCTTGCTTCCCCCCTCCCCTCTCTCTGCCTGCCTCTCTGCCTACTTGTGATCTCTGTCTATCAAATAAATAAATAAAATTAAAAAAAAATTCTAATACTACCTGTAGCTGCTGGATTGGACCAATTATTGAACTTAATTTTCCTATTGATGAGTGGAAAATGGCAGAGAAGTTTGTTGTTTTAAACATTTTTCAGCTTGTGGGGCTCCTGGGTGGTGCAGTCTGTTGGGCACCAGACTCTTCATGTTGGCTCAGGTTGTGGTCTCGGGGTCATGGATCTCATGGTCAAGCCCTGTGTCCAGCTCTGGGCTCAGCATGGAGTCTGTTTAAGGCTCTGTACTCCCACCCACCCTGCCTGCACTCTCTCACTTGCTCTATCTCTCTCTCTCTAAGATAATAAATCTTTTAAAAAAATTTCAACTTGCAAATTATTTAGGAAGTATGGAGGGGTGGGGAAACACCCATATCCATCTTTTTAAAAAATAACCAGTTATTCTGAAGCTATCAGTTAGTATTAATAACTAGCTATCACTAACTGGCTAATTACTAGTAATGAGTAATTAATAACTGATTGTTTAAATTTCATTTGAATTCTTCTCTACTTGTTTGAATATACAGTAACTCATCTTACTATTTCCCACTTTTATTCCTAGAACAGACCCATTTTCCAACCATTTCTGCTCTTTGGAGGCTGACTTGTATGAACTCTATCAACAGGGTTATTGGTTTGGCCATTTTAGAACATCAGCAGATTGGAGGGTGGTAGCAGAGGGAGGTCGAGGTATATGTTCCTCTGGTTGCTTCCCAGCAGGGTTGAGGTGGGCAGAAGGTCACAGAGGGTCCCAAAAAAAGATCACCGCTCCTTTCACGTCGCCTTCTCCACCCACCTTCTTCTGACTCAATATTTCAGAACCACTCTCTACACTGACCCCTTCACACCTAGGAGTTGTAGTGAATTTCTGTTGTTATTATTCCCACAGTGGAGGGACAGTTCTATGCTTTGTGGTTTCCTTACACTCAAGGAACTTCTTTGTAAATACTCCTTTTATTCAACCCTGCTCAAACTGCCCATTTGGAATGTGGCATTGGTCTCCCTTGGACTCTTACCAATATGTCCATTTAGTCCCTCTATTCAAAATAAAAAGAGGCCTATATATAAGTAATCACAGGCAGGAAGACAAAAACAGCTAAGATCCAAAAGCTATATCCATGTTAAATTCACACTTCACAGGATGAACTTTTGAGTGGCATAATTTTTTTTTCCTTTGGGAGATCCTCACTATTCTTTAGGATACATGCACATCCTGTGTGTGTGTGTGATCAGTAAATCTCTCATGAGAGCTACAAATCTACCCATGCATACAGGCTCGAGAACTGAAAATAAGCAAAAAGCATCCTACAAATCCTTAAATAGTTGGGTGTATTCCAGTTTAGAAGGCTATGTCCACAAAATGTAACATTATAATCAATAATACTTATGTTTTAAAATGAAAAATGCAGAATGGTTTGTCAGCAGTTAAGTGGATTTTGCTTTTCTTTGTCAAAAAGTGAATGTACAGCATTTTTTTAGATTTTGCTTTTGAGAATTGGTGGTCAAGAACACATATATGATCATGATGCAGAAGAAAAGAGATTGTACAGTCAGATCTTGGAACGGTCTGGCGATTCTGTCAGTGCATTTCGGTTGAACCAATTGTCAACAAGAAGATATAATAATAACACTAGTTCAGAGGACTGAGGAATACCCTTTACCATAAGGTATTACTCATGTAGGTTTCCTTGTGTGAATTATTAATAGAACTCTAAATTTTCACAGCCATTTCTTAGGTAAGGAGAAACTTCTATTACTACTATTCTATTTTTTTGACTGAAAGAGACTTCATTGATCTCATGATACAAATTTGTAGATGTGACCTCAAAATCATAAAGAATGAAAGAAAAAATAGATAAACTGGATAGCACCAAAATTAATACTTTTGTGCTTCAAAGAAAAAATGTTTAGAAAACAAAAAGGCAACTTCAATAATGGGAGAAGAAAACTGCACATCATAACTTGCATATGGAATATATACAGAACAAAGTGACAAAGAGACAACCCAATTTTAAAGTGGGTAAAGGATCCAAATAGACAAGTTACCAAGGAACAAACACATGAGAACATGCTCAATATTATTAGCTATCAAGGAAATGCAAGTGAAAACCACAAGGAAATGCAAGTGAAAACCACAATGAAATACCACTTCATATGCTCTAGTATGGTTATAATAAAAAAGTCCTATAATAAAAAATGGTTGGCAAAGAAGTAGAGAGCTTGGAACCTTCATGTACTGCTGAGTATAAAATGCTGCTGCTGCTTTGGGAAACGGTCTGTCAGTTTCTCAAATGTTTAAACATAGAGTTACCATACGATCCAGCAATTCCACTTAATTACCCAAGAGAAATTAAAACATGTCCACACAAAAACGTGTGTGAATGTCTTACAAATGTTCATAGCAACATCATTCATGTTAGCTAAAAAGTGGTAACAACACAAATGTCTATCACCTGATGAATGAATAAATAAGAAGTGGTACAGCCACACAACGGAATATTACTTGGGTATAAAAGCAAATGAAGTACTCCCACGCCACATGAGTGAAGCTTGAAAACATTATACTAAGTGACAAAAGCCAGTCACAGAGGATCATATTGTATAATTCCATTTATATGAAATATTCAGAATAGGCAAATCTATGGGCGGAGCATGTAGATTCATAGGGCTGAGGGTAGGGGAACCTGAATTCCGGGTGATGGCTGTATGGTATGGAGTTTCTTGTGGGGTAATAAAATGGTTTAAAATTGGGGCGCCTGGGTGGCTCAGTGGGTTAAAGCCTCTGCCTTCGGCTCAGGTCGTGATCCCAGGGTCCTGGGATAGAGCCCCGCATCTGGGCTCTCTGCTCAGCAGGGAGCCTGCTTCCCTTCCTCTCTCTGCCTACCTCTCTGCCTACTTGTGATCTGTCAAATAAATAAATATAAAATCTTAAAAAAAAAGATATTAAAAAAATAAAATAAAATGGTTTAAAATTGATTACAGTGATGAATGCACAACTCTATGAACATACTAAAAGCCTTCAAATTATACACTTTATTATTTTTAATTTTTAAAAAGATTTTATTTATTTATTTGCCAGAGAAAGAGAAAGAGAGAGAAAGAGAGAACACAAGTAGGGGAGCAGCAGACTACCTGCTGAGCAGGGATCCCCACATGGGGTTCCATCTCAGGACTCTGGGATCATGATCTGAACCCAAGGCAGACATTTAATGACTGAGCCACCCTTTAAATGGATGAATTATATGATACATTAATTATATATCAATAAAGTTGCTTTAAAAAAAAGGGAGTTAATAAATAGTATGGAAAGATGGGCTTCTCCCTTTAAAAAGTCAATATAAGTTGTTTCTACAAAGTCCATTTTTTGTTTAGCAATGTTATATACATTTCATTCTTCTGAATATATTTAAGACTTGGGGTAGATTAAAATGGCCCAATATTAACTGGTTCCTTTGAGTACATACAAAATAAAATGCTAAAAAGGGGCGATCAGAGCATTCCACCCAAAGTGCCTTTTGGTGAACAAGGATGATTTAACAAGCTACCTGCATTCATTCATTTTGAAAATGAAGATTTGGCTGTGATTTTGCTTCCAGTAAGCTTGGCAGGTTCTTTTCTGCCTACTTTCACAATTGTTTTGCTATTTATATGTTTAATCAGGTAATGGTGAAGCATCATTAAAATGGCATAGTAGGTGTCTTTGCCCTTAAATCTCTAAGTCTTACAGAACAAATGTTCTTTCCATTAACACAGTGACCCTATCCCATCAAACTATTTAGCTAAAATAAGATGCACTGAAATATAAACATTTTGCTCTATCATTTTCTATTCTAATTTTATACTGAGTATTTTAGTAGCAAAAGAAAAAAGTCTCAGGTAAACAGTAGTCATTGTCATGATCAAATGTTTCCCTTGAATCCAGTCGTTTTCATGTTCTCCCCCATAAGCACTGAGACTAATTCTCTCTGACTACTCTTCACTGAGCAGGAGGGAGCAGCGGGTGCTAACTTGAGAGTCGCCTTCTGTTGAACGGAAGTATAATCTTGTATAAGAAGAGAATGAGTATTTGACCCCTTATTAACAGAAGACATCATGCTGGGGGCTTTATATATGGTATTAAGTCCACAACAATCCTGTTTTGCAGATTTTATCATTACTGCTTAATAGAGGAAAAATCTGAACTTGGGGAAGGTGAACACTTTGCTGAAATCAGACAGTTAATTTTATGAATAGAGATCAGAATATTTTTCTCTCTCCAAAGCGTATTCTCTTTCTCTACTAGTGTGTTTTATGTCTTCTGCCTGCTGCGGTGAAGCACATGGCTTCCCCGGTCGGCTTTGCCACAGTATCTTTCTGGGTCAGCCAGATTTCAGAAATGAGGAAATATTCTAACCCTTACCTACAAATCTTTTCAGAAATGGAGCATTTGACTTACACAGCCCACGGCCCCCACGGAGACAGTTTGTTGTTATTTTTAAACAATTTCCTTAGAATTGCACTCTTTCTTTGTTGCCCTAAAGCAACGGCAATGTTTTCAAAAGCGTTCTAATATTAGCAGCTGCCCTACATCTTTTAAACTCTAGTCACTGCTCTGTGAATGTAGGTTATTACCAACATTATTCCTTTTCTGATTTTTGTTCTGTATTTCGCCAGCTAATTATGAACCCTACATATCAATGAACAATTTCTTTATATCTTAAATGTTTAAGCAAATATCAGAATGAGATTGTTGCCATATTCTCATACTTGATACAACACTTGACATGCCCCACATATACTGGGAATTGACTTTTTTTTTTTAAAGAGTTATTATTATGTAGTATATCCCGTGTTCATTATCAATTCTTCTCTTGTCTACTACTACCAAGAAATAGAATAAATGAAAAACAAAGCAATCAAATGATCACATGGGTGAGTGGTAGGATACTCCTGAAATGGCAAAATTAGGTTTGGATTTTAAAAGATAGATTTTTTTTTTTTTTTTTTTTTTTTTGCTACATAAACAATATTATAGGAGGTAAGAGGAAAAAACAAGTAGGAAGTTGGGAGAAAGATAATTTTACAGTTTGAAACCAATTCGTATTTTCATTCTGCCTGTCAGTGGGTTTTAATGTAATAAAGGGTCAAGACTAGATAAATTAAATTATGTGTAAAAGATAAGATTTTCTAACTCAAGCTTCAACCATGAAGAAATCAGATATTTCCTATAAGGAAAAACAAATTCTTTAGGGAAGGATAATTGGACCATTGATATTTTAACTTGCCCTTTTTATTTCAATATATGGCAAGATAAAAAGATTTATGTCATCTCACTAGAAAAGCAATCATGAATACCAAATCACACTGGGGAAATGCTTGTTTTTCAAGTGGTTATCTGTTTTAATGTATCTACCACTGGCTCACATTATCGAAGGAAAATCATATAGTGTGTGGATTTACAGCCTTGACTTGGGAAAATTATGTACATTCCAGAAGGTGAAGATATAAACACATTCCTTTCCCCAGAATAATTCTTAACTCTAACATTTTGAGCTAAGGTATGGGTCAGTCAGTTCTTAAAACCATCAAACAATCTCAAATGTGAGGGAAAAGAATTCAAATGGTATTAATGGGTGCTTTTAGAGATCAACATTTGAAAAGAAATTATTTAATCGAAGTTTCTCCAACAAGGTATTTTGTTTGTTTTGTTTTGTTTTTGGTGGATTCTTAACAAGAGGTTATTTAGATAATCCAGCGTATGGCCAAATCCTGTGATTTAAGGGGTTTCAATCCCGTTAGTTTTCCATTCCTATCTAACTTGTTAGTCTGCCCATTGGAGCTTTGAAGTCTTGTTAGCAACAATCACACTTCCAGAGAGAGTGGGCACAGAAGGAGCAATGGTAGTAAATCGTAAATCTTCACTAAGCTGAAGACACACAGGTTTAAGAAAAACTGATGGTGATATATGATTTCATTTTTCACAAATCTCACCAGTGTCCATAACTGGTTACATTTTTGCTAAGATCTCATCAGATAATGTAAAACTTTCGTCCTAGAAAGGGGCTGTCTGTGCCTGCCCACATGTCCTCGCCTTAGGCCAACCCTGAAGGTCACCAAAGACTAGTCCAGGTCTTCCCGCATATTCCTGTCTGAAGAACATTTCAAGTCTCCTCCGCAGCAAGGACTGCATGAAGGGCTAGGGAGTCAGTCTCTCAGAAACCACCCTCAGTTCCCCTTTTCCTTGTCTTATGGTGGAACAGTTTTGAATTGTCCTGCATACTATCTCAGTGGTCCCCAGTAGGATCGAGCCCCAATTGCTTACAGAGTGAGTCATCTCATTAGCACAGCTTTATTTATGAGCTTTCATTTCTCACCTGTCTTACTTCTCTACTCCTTCATATTGCTTTCTGGACCACCTCCCAAATAAACTATTTGCATCCAAATTGTTGTCTCAAATTTTTTTTTAATTAAAATTTTTGGGGAGGACACCCAAATTAGGACAGGGATTTGGAAATTACCTTCTCTGTGTATATGAAATGGCCAAAAGAGGCAAAAAGTAAGTAAGTAGGTACCTAGGGCTGGATGTGGGAACAGGGATTAATCATAAATGGCAAGGAGAAGACCTGTTGTCCGGGGTGGGAGGGGTAGAGGAGTAGGAGATGGTCAATTTATTCTAAAACTTATACGGTGACAGTTGAACCGCTCAATAAAGTTACTAAAAATCATTAAACTGTACACTTGAAATGGGTGAATTTTATGATATGTAAAATATATTTTAACAAAGTCGTTAAAAAATTTTACCTGATTTTACATGGATAGATGGTAAGATCCAGAGAAGTAAAGTGCTTAAAGTTACACAGCAAAAATATGTCAGGGAAAGGAAGAGCATTCCAGGTCATTTGATTACTCTGAGAAAAAGCATTCATCTTTGGATTAATCATCTTGCTTTAACTCATTAAAAATTACATGAAAAAGTGAAAAAGCACCCATTACATCAAGTATCAATGCATTTATGACACTAATTAGTATAATTATCATTTATTTAGTGCTTTAAGCTAAATGATTTGCCTATATTACCTCAATTTCACAATGGGCCATAAAGCAGGCATAATTTTTGTCCTCTTCTTATACATGAGGAAATAGAGCATGAGAGATAAGTAACCTGTGGAAGGTCACGTAACTCATATGAGGCTTAACGGGAATTCATCTGTGGTGGTCTGACACCAGAGCACATGCCTGTAATTACTCTATTATACCACTTTTGCTGGTAACTAGGATTTATAGCTTTTGCCATTCCAGCATGACCAAAGAAAGAGAAAGCTCCATACCTCACTGTTGAGTTTATTTATTTGCTGCTTGGTCTCCTCTGCTTTGATGAAGAGAACAGCAGCTCCAATCTCTGGGTCTGAAAAGTAGAACACACTCAGAATGAGTCCTTTAGTAATATACCTCATATATGAGGATTGGGGCAATTGGAATGGAGAAGGAAGCCTAAGCTACTACCTTTACCTTTTCCTGATGCCTGTGCACTGTAGGTTCTATCTCCCTCTGGACTGTGCCTGATAATCTCCTTGAAACAGGCACATATCATGGTGGGGACTGTGAACGCACTGATTAGATGTGTCCAAGGCAAATCTTCCTTTCCCCTGAACACAATCACCACCATGTTCCAAGATGGCACAGTTTCTCTTTTTTGAGCATTCTTTAAAAATATTTCACAGCCAATGCCTAAACTATAGAAAAGGAGTGTTCTTTTCCTCTTCCTTTTTCCCCCAAATATTAATTCTTGGGCCCATGAGAGTATTCTGTCCCCCCACTTCTATTTCAGGAGCTAAACTTCATTGTGGGTTTCCTATCTCTTCTTGTGTTGCTCTAAAAGATAGTATCTCCCATTTCCTGGTCCTCTTATCTTCACTTTTTCTCTACCTTACTCCTCCAAATACATTTATTTCTGTCAGTGACAAAAGTATAGATGAGTCGCTGCCAGCTGGAGTGGAAAGGAATGAGTGATACATATATGAACTGTTACTAGCTGGAGTGTTCAGGGATCTATATCTATATCTATACACACACACACATATATATACACACACATACATAATTAATTTATATTTATTATTTAAATATATTTATATAAAATGATATGATCATCCTAATACCCTAATTCTGGTAAATTATGGATAGAAAATTTGTTTGTGGAAGAAAAAAGTCACTTCCTTCTCTCTGCACACTCCCCCACCTCACCCAGAGACTTACAAGGACCCTTCCATTTCTTCAGAAGATGATGAGTGCCAGGGAGTAGGATTATTGATTGAGATGGAATACCGGTATTCTACCAAAAGGAGACACACACCAAGGACTGTTTTTATTGGGCTCGGCTTTGTTCATGGGGGTACTCACGAACTGGTAGTAGATCCTGACACAAGGATCTCAGAGCTGAGTGGGAAGGGGAGGATAGAGTTGGCAGGGGACTACTAGCCTTTCGTCTGGAGTTTGCTGATAAATTATTTTTGATAGCCTATGCTTGCTCATTATTCTCTCTCTAGTAAGTACAGGTGTGTCTTCTTTAGAATTTACCTTTCGTTTCTGGCCTTCATTATGTTGATAGATTCCTATCAACATATCCTATGAACTCAAGAAGGCAAGGGAGTGAGAGGAGGCTGGGTTAGGTTTGGGGGTTCCCTTACATTAAATTCACCATCAATAAAAAGTAGTGCTTCACATAGGTCTCCATCATTTCCAACCTTCTTACATCCTTCTGAAGTTGTTTATCCTCTGATATGCAAATACATAATGCAAATACATAATCTCTCATCAATAAGTTGGTTAAAAATAACCAATGTTCCTACAGTGTACAACCGACACAGCTTTTCCTCTGGGTAGTGTTGTTTCTGTGGATTAGCCTCGATTTGTAATAAGAAAACATGGTCATCCTCTAATGAATAGCAGAAAATTTGAGTCTCCTGACATACCATTTACCTGGGCTGGGATGGAGGGAGGAACAATTACAAATTATATCTTAATAACTTGGAGATGCACAGACTCAAGTCAAATTGTTCCAAGGCATTGGTAAAGTTCTATCATGTAGAAAATATTCAGAGAGTGGGAAGGCAAAAAAGTGTCTATGCCAAACATTACAAGTTAAAAGGAAATCACCTTTTGACCGAAGGCTAAATCTAGAACTTACCTCCTAGAGGAGGGGAAACTCTGGGCTCTGGCCTGATGCGTTCAGAGCCAAAGTCAAAAGTTTGGCTTTCCTCACTGCTGTTTCCATCTTCAATTCCATCAACAATCCTATTTAAAATAAAGGATATTGGTTAGCTGTGCATTTATATTTATGGGTTCCAGTATGTCTTTTTTTAAAAAATATTTTATTTATTTATTTTAGACAGACAGAGAGAACACACAGGGTGGGAGGAATGCGCAGAGAAAGAGAAAGAGAGAGAATCCCAAGCCAACTCCCCACTGAGTGCGGAGCCTGACTCAGGCCTTGATCTCACGACTCTGAGATCACGCCCTGAGCCAAAACCATGAGTCAGATACTTAACCAACAGAGCCACCCAGGAACCCTGGGTTCTAGTATTTCTAGAAGACTTAAAAATATTGTGTTAATTTCTAAATTCTGTATACTATAAAGCTGTGCTATCCAATATGGTAGCCATTAGCCTTATATTGCTACTGAGCACCAGAAATGTGGTTCATGCAAATTGAGACACACTCTAAGAATAAAATGCACATTGGATTTCAAAGATTTGAGTAGAAAAATGCAAATGGTTTTATTAGTAAATTTTAAAATATTATTTACATTTGAAATTATATTATTTGGGGCATACTGAGTCAAATAAACTATATTATTAAAATTAAATTTCACTTTATTTTTTTGTTTGTTTTTTGTTTTTTAAAAGTGTGGCCACTAGCAAATTTAAAATTACATTTGTGGCTCACAATTTTAGCTCACATTGTATTTCTGTTGGATAGAAAGACTATAGAATTTAGAATCTTATTTGTTCTCGGATTCAAGGCCTTAAGATACAGAAATCTTCTTATCTGAATTCATATTAAACCATCACTCTATCCAGACTTAAAGTGTTTTAATCTAATGATTATGGCATCACATTAAATAACTTTGATGACATCTTTACTCTGAACCTGGACAAACCCTAAAGTAAGAAAGAATTACATATAAATGATTACTAAGACTTTGGCTAGTCTTCTTTCCTTGCTAAATAATGTCTAACCCAATCATTATTTAAAAAATATAAGTCTAGGGGTGCCTGGGTGGCTCAGGGGGTTAAGCCTCTGCCTTCGGCTCAGGTCATGGCCTCAGGGATCCTGGATCCCAGGGATCCAGGGATCCAGGGATCCTGAGGCCATGACCTGAGTCATGGGATCCAGTCCCGCATCGGGCTCTCTGCTCAGCAGGGAGCCTACTTCCCCCTCTCTCTCTGCCTGCCTCTCTGCCTACTTGTGATCTCTCTCTCCCTGTGTCAAATAAATAAATAAAATCTTTTAAAAAATCTTTAAAAAATATGTCTATTGTAGAAAATTTAAGCATAAAAGTAACAAAACTTAGAAAATAAAAGTCACCTGTAACCTACCACTACTGTTAGCATTTTGGTACATGTTCTCAAAATCTTTTTGTAAGCGTAGGATCAATTGTACATAAACCTTTCTTTTCCAGCTCTGATATATTTTCCCCTATTTAAAATTTATTGTATTACTTCTTATTAAAAATTTAGGAAGGAGAAGAATAAGGCAACATTTTCAAATTACCATCCTCAACTGAATTCCAGAAACTTTAATGTCCACCTACTTTTCACTAAGTCTGTTTTGCTTATTTTTAAAAAATTTCTCTCTAAATGGATAAATTGTGTCCTTCAGATGACTAGTTAAATATACCAAAAATTATCACTGGCTTTACAGGTAGAAAAACAGAATTTGAATCCAGACTTCCAACCGTAATCTATGAGATTTTGGACAAAAGAGTTCACTTCTTGTATCTTCATAGTACAGATAATATGAACTACTCTACAGGACTCCTGAACTCCTGAGGAGACTAAACGCAATAGTGAATGTGGAGTAACCTAGCAGAGGACGTGGCACATAGGAAGCATTCCATTTTTTTTTCCTTGCTTCTACTTATTATTCAGCTATGCTGTGATTTTTTACTATTGCTTGTACTCACCATAGACTACTCCTTTCACATTATCTGCATTAGGATTTTTCACCCTTTCAGTCCTCTTTAGCTAATCCTAAAGTGAATTTTTAAAATTAAAAGTAGAGCCATTTCATGTTACCTACAGAGGAGGCCAGAAATATAATAAAGCTTCAGTTGTCCACAATGATAAAGAAAATAGGATTGAAAATGAACATCAACATTTCATTGCCTTTATGATTTCAACTTATTGTTCCATAAAATGTTTGGTAAGATCACATCAATGGGCCTTGTTCTTTTATTTTCATTTAAACTTACAAATTACAAAATTACATTGTAGAAATACACACAAAATAATAGGTAGCGCTAAAAGGATGAAAGGAATAGAGAAGAACTTCCAAATATGTAATGGACCCTTTTGAGAATGCAACTAGCATTCTCATATTGCACACACCACCATGTAGAGGCAAAAATTGCACACAAAATTCCGCAGAGTTGAAGAACCCAGGCTAGAAACCTATGTGGCTGAGAGGCCCAGAAATCTGAATAATTTACCAGTAAGGTACTACTCTGGACAAAAGGCAGCCCTTTTCACCTAGGAAAGAATTGCATGATGTGATTCTTACCTTGGACTGAGGTCTGGGGGTCCTGCACTATTCAAAGCTGACAGTTGCAATTTCAAGTTTCTCTCTTTCCTTTTAGCATGGTTGGGGGGATCAGTTTCCTGTTTGTTTTGGGGGGAATGTGAACTGGAGACTTGGCTAGGTGAGTGAAACGGTACAGTGCCCGAGGCCAGCTGCTTCAAGCTTAGGCCTAGATAGCTTTTATTGCTTCCAACCTTCTTGCTGTGCGCAGACAAGGTTCCCCTGGTGTAGATGGGAGAGAGGGAGGATGTCTCCTCATCCTCCATATCCTCCTCCTCTTCTTCATCTTCCACAATGGATGGGAGTCTTTTGTTGATGCTGCCATTTCCCTTGGGCTCTGACTAAATCAGTGGACAACACAGATTAGTACAGACCACAAAGACCGCTTGAGAGGTAGACCATTCATGCTGGTGGGCCCACCTAAGCAAAGTCAAATCCTTTAGAAACTTGCTTCTCAGTAAAACTTAAGACTTTGCAGATTTTGCTATTATTTATTCAGGGGTTCCATGTCTTGCATTTCTGATATTCCCCAGGTTTACCCTCTTTGCCATCCTGGTGTCCTTCTGTTAACGCCTCTCTTGGTCTTTTTAAACTGTCTTCATGGGGAGCTGTGTGAAACCTGCGTTTTACCTGGTTTGCTTCCAGATTATACTCAGACTATCATCTATAATAGTATATGGTGACATGCTCCTAGGACATTTTCAATTTAACAGGAAGATCTTGGGCCTTGTTATTCTAAAGTCATAAGGTCTTCTTCCTTTTTTTTTTTTTTTTTTTTTTAAGTCATGAGGTCTCTAGTGGAACTTTATGTGCAGGTCAACCAGAAAAACATATTATCTTTGAGAATAAAAATCTTTCCTATTCTGGATCACATAGATGGAGCAAGATCAGCAGCAACCACACCTACTCTGCTTCCTGTTATTTTTATTCTCAGACATCAGTTGGCAGGAAATGGAGCAAACCATTTGGCCTGCTCCTCTTAAGAACCTTGGGAAGGGAAGAAGTCTTGCATAAACCCATCTTAGACTCCTGGCTGGAGTCATTCAACCTTTTAGACTAAGAAGACTAAGCAAGGGAGAGGTTGGGTAAGGGCAATGGAGGTAATGATGGGAGGTAGGGCAGAAAGGACAGTAAAGGCTAAATGAGTGGCCCTCAATGAAGTCATTACAACAATGGGTGTTTCTTGCTCTGCCCCAGACATGGTTTCCCTGCTCCAAAAGGTCATTCATTTTTTTGTGTGTGCCTCATTCTCTTTTGAGGATACAATTGCTTCTACCTGCTCATCAATAATTTCTAAGAGAAATAAGACAACAAAATGAAAAGATCTAAGAGTACTATTTAAATCTCATGAGCTGTCATGGTTTTCCTTCATCTTAATATAAAGAGTTGGTTTTTTTGGTATATATTGATTTTCCTGCAATAGCTATAATGATAGATACAACAACAAAAAATGAACTTGAACCTGTGGTGACTTTACAGGCAACAGCCCATTCAGTTTAGGCCAAATGAAACAAAATAGTTAGTTTACTCATGAAGCTTTCTTATATTCTAATCTTAATGGCTCAAAATTTCTTGAAGAAATGGCATGAGACTCATCTTTCCAACTAGATATGATTATTGTAATTAATGGTGAAGTCCTTAGCTTTTTATTGGGATAGCCATGGTTTGGCTCTTATTTGTTTTTGCTTTTCACAGCATCTTAAAGTTCTGTGTTTATAACAAAGTTAATCCCACATGGAACTGCGGAGGAACAATTGCTTGGTAGCACTGTAGAACAGAAAAATTAACTCGCCCCATTAAAGACACAACAGGGCAAACTTATCCAAGAAATGAAAAACAATGAGTAAATTCTTTTAATTGGACTTCTATTTACATTTGCATTGGCAATTTAATCATTCCTTTGGTTCAAGGAGGCTCCACTGGCCCTAAAAGAATTCTCTGACTAATAATCTGCAGTGTTTGTACTTCTACAAGTTTGTTTAAATGTCATACTTCCATTTTATCATGGAGACTTGGCACGGTGGGCAAGTTGCTTAGACAGTGACTCTTGTGATCAAGCCAACAGTACTTCTACGAAGAATCAGTTATTTCCCCTAACATTATTGAAGAGAGGAGCTGAATTTATTAGATCAGTAAATACCCAGCCCCACACATAGCCTCTCTACAGGAGTACCGGTTTTTTTCTTCAGGCCACGTGCACAGAAACGCTTGCTTCTCTTGGGTAGCTGGATTCACCCCTGTATACACTGCCATAAAGTTCGGCTACAGATTTCTTCCTTCTCTTCTGACCCACTCCTTCATTTCCCCCTGACAGATGCTTCCACAAGGACAAGGAGGTTTTTATCCCCATAGTCAAAAGAATCTCTCATTTAGCTTATGACATTCTACTGAAATATTCATTTTGAACTCACAAGTGCCTAGATTCAGCCAGACCTGTGATGACTACAGGGGAAGCAGAATAAAGTCTAGCAGCTGAATGCACGGACTTTTGGTCACACGGTCCTAGAAGTCCTGAGACTTACTACCTATTACTACCTATTATTTACTACATATTACTACCTATTACTTGAGACTTACTACGTATTACTTACTATCTATTGACTCCCCCAGGTAGGCAAATCCTTGTTTTTTTTACCTGTTAATTGGGAACGGTGTGAGGAAATAGATATTAGATAATGGAGGTTAAAACACTTAGCAATGTGCACTGGAAATACTTAATAGATGTTCTTGTGGGGATGATGATGATGATCATGAAGAAAATGGAAACATATGCCTCAGGTGGGTGCTACAGAGACTGTTGGTTACCTCTTTTTAACATGATCTCTCCTTCTTTGCTAGTTAACAGAACTTTCAGCAATGCACCTGGCCAAAGAACTCCTTTCTCAGCTTCCTTTGCCAGTGGGTTCGGCCATGAGGCTGAGCTCTGGGGTGATACTAGCAAGTGGACAGGTTAAAAGGAACTTTTAGGAGGACGTCTGGAAAGAGGCAAGCCTCTATCCTGTGTGTGTGTGTGTGTGTGTGTATTTGGTTTCTAGTCTGGACCATTGATAAAGTGGAGAGATCTCCTGTAGCCATCTTAGACAATGAGAAGTTCTTAAAAAGGGAAGCCTTGCATCGAGGTTAATGAATCCCAAAGAAGAAAGCTCAGGACCCTACTGACACAGTTGTATCACCCACCTCGGGCTTCGTCCACGAGAGAGAAATAAATATCTATTGCCTTGAAGCTCCTGTTATTCTGGTGGTTTTGATATTGTAAATGAACCTAAGCCTTAATTACACACAGTAATTTTTTTGAAAGTTAAAGATATCCATCCCTTCCTGGAAGGGATGTTCATTTTCAGAGTGCTATGAAGGGGTGAGGAATTCAAATTGGAAAGTCCAAAAGAAAGCTAAATTTTTCTTCATGAGAAAGAGGAAGATAGGAATAGCCTGGGGGAAAAGGGGTATAGTCGTGAGGAAAGACGGCCTATTGAGAAGAGTTGAAACATAACCATTTTGCCAGCTCCTGAGGAGGGATTTTACAGAGATGAGAAAGACAACTCCTGCCAGAAACTCAGTTGAATGCACTGACATGTTTTAAGGGCTTTTAAGAATTTTCTCAGTAGTATTAAAAGTAAACTCTGTTTGTGCTCCCACAGCCCCATCTATGTTCAGTAAATTATCAATGTCTTTGACATATGTTATGTAACTGGATATGTGTTTCTCTGTATGTATGTGTGTCTGTGTGAGAAGGGTGTTGGGTTTCTGTTTCAAGGAGAGTGCTGAACAAGGCAAGGAGATTTTTTATAGGATTTCTGTCACAGGATTATTGGTAATAAAAGTCCAGGTAATAAATCTGCTAAGTCACTGTTTCTTGGAAAATTTTCTGTGAAATTGGAGGATTCTTAAAAGTTGGGACTGCTTTTAAGAGAAACCACTTCCAGAGTATCCCTGAACCACTTTTGTTGCTGTTGTTGTTTATATCATGGAAAATCATGTTGTACCATCAATTGGAAGCCTACAGGAAAACATTTAGCTACTAATTTTAAACGTAATAAATGTACTTCTAAGATCAGTATCTCAGGATGTTATTACTTTTGGCAGGTTCTGGTGGCAGCCACCTTTCAACAACGATAAAACCCTTAAATAGAGAGGTCAGTTTCAATACTTCTCTGTTCCCAACTCCAGAAAGTCAGTCAATACATTTCATTGGGAAGTGTATCAGGGAAGGTTGAAAATAAATGCATAAAACCCGCAAGTGGGAGGCAGATTTATTGGAAATCCTATAGATTTTAGATAAATGTTCTGCTCTTTGGAAAAAGCCATACCTGTGACACCGTAGATTTGTTCGATAATCTTGATATCACCTGAAAGAGCAAACAAACAACAGAAGTCATAAGAATCATTTAAGCCTTCCCAGGTGGTTTGGGACTGGGTAATATGTAGGAAGCAGGGGAGAGAGAGTGTAGGGGATGATTGATCCCCCTGGGTAGGCAAGAAGAAACAATGCCTCCTAACAGAAGCAGAAAAGGCCCCCCTCACCCTAGCCTCTGGGAGCTCTGTTGACCAATGCAAGGACAAAGAAAAGGGAGCAGCAAATTGAATGTCACACCTAGGAAATAATGATCAAAATAGTGGACCTATTCACTGTATTTTCCATCCTGATGCCGTATTCACTCCCCTTTTCCTCTTTCCTGACCTTCGGCCGAATGCTCACATCTTCTATGATTTTTCTCTCTGGCTCTGTGAAAACAGAAACCCATGGAATCTTTTCTTATTTAATTTTGGTCCATTTGTCTACCTCCCCTTCTTATTTGAATACGGGTGGGGGTGATATCTCCTTTCTGTCCCATTTGTTTTCCTCAACATGATGTTTCTTGTGAACTACGTATGATTAAGTTCACTGGGGATCCTGATCTATCTGATTGAATTTAAGATTCCATTGATTATAAAAAGAAAAAAATGCTGTCAATCAAATTGGAATGGGTCATCAGTTGTAAGAGAAACACTAATATCAGAGATGCTAAGAGGTGAGGGACGCCTGGGTGGCTCAGTCGTTAAGTGTCTACCTTGGGCTCAGGTCATGATCCCAGCATCCTGGGATCGAGTCCCATATTGGGCTCCCTGCTCAGTGGGGAGTCTGCTTCTCCCTCTTCAGCTCCCCTGTGCTTGTGTTCCCTCTCTCTGTCATAAATAAATAAAATCTTAAAAAAAAGAGAGATTGGTAAGAGGTGAAAAACAAATGTGTGCTGTAGAATCAGTTCAGCTGGGCTTCAGAATACATCTTACATAAAATCAAACTACAGTACTGTGGAGGAGTCTGTTATAACATGCAGCTTTCCATGCTGGACAAAGAAGCTCTGGAACTCATGATATATCCTGGAAACATGCTCCAGGTCTCATCCACATTGTTTTTTGCTCAAAGACAGTCCTTTCATTTTAAAGTGGTAATAGATGCTATAAATTAGCATAACTTTATTCACATTGGAAAAAAAACCTTTTATACTCAAAAATGATCTGCCTAGGAAGTGAGACATATTTGGTAATTCTGTCAACTCTCACTGTTGTTGTTGTGGGTTTGTTTTGTTTTTTTTTTTTTTTTTCTAGATGATTAGGGAAATAGATGTGTTATTATTTATACAAACGCTGGCATCATTATTGCTGTGCAAATACATGTTTCATCAATGTTTAATTTTATCAAAGAAGTCAACCCATTCTACATCTGCTTAGTTGCCTAAATATGCATTAATCAGAAGCATTGTAGACATAAGTTTTGTAATAATTCCCTAGATGGTGACAAATAAAACAGCTGAATAATTAAAAATGTGAAAACCAAAATTACAGTGCTGTTGTCTCTGTGGTGGATGCAAAAATGTGCTTTAAAGAGCCTTTCAGTTACAGCCTGGAGGAGAGAACGAGTAGCCCAGTAGGATTCAGGAAGCCTGAACAGCTCCGGGTCAGAGATGCGCTGAGAAACAGGCCTCAGCGTCTTTTGATTTGGTTGTAACTCCTAGCTCCCTGCTTTACTTACTGGTAGCGTGACTTCTGTCAAGTTGCTGTCAAGTTGCATTAGTGCTTCTCAAACTTTTATGTGCGCACATATCCCCTGGGGATTTCATTATAAAATGCAGGTTCTGGTTCAGGAGGTCTGGGGTAGAGCCCGGGACTCCGTATTTCTAATGAGCTCCCGGGGAATACTGATGCTGCTGGCCTGTGAGGAATACTTTGATCTCATAACCAACATCACTGCTATTATCGTCCTATCACCTGTTAATTCATTAAGTGTTAACAAAGTGACAGGCACCCTGAAAAAATGCTCCCAGACATTCTGTCCACTAATTTTCACTGTAATCCTATGAGATAAGAAGTATCCATCATAGGACCAGTGCTACTGTGATAGGCTCTCTGAATAAGTCATTTCATTTGCATATGGCATTAATCACATGTGTTTAAAAAGACCACTATGATACAGTCATTCTGTTGACTAACACTTCGTGCTGATCCAGATTCTGCCAATAGCAGAGAATATTGGTTTAATGGAAACCCCGTATTCTAAAGGTAGAAGTCACCCTAAAAAGTGTCTGCTGCAATGGTTTATAACCTGGCAGACAATAGAATGTTTGAGAAGCATTCCTAACTAAATCGGCCTCCAGAGCACCAACTCCAGAAGGTCTCTTCCAGTTGGTGGGGTGGGTAGGGCTAGGTCTCCAGGTCAGGGTTGAAACCAATGAGTTAGTCCAACTCCCTACCTAGACATGTGGAAATTGCTGTCCAGGGAGATGAGGTGACTCGCCCAATCCACTCATCAGGTTAGAATTCTGGCAGGTGCCCTGACTCTCTGTGTACTTTGCACAGAATCAGAAGTTGTCTCAGGTGCCTCCTCCAGCAGTTAATGCTATTACCCAAGCTGAGAGACTAAATGCCTGACGTAATAGGGAATTGAATCTAGCATAAGGTTTGACGACTGCCACAAACCAGATCCCCAAATCTTGTGATACTGAGTTACCCAAGAACTTTATTAGCCTTCTCTGAGTTACAA
The DNA here is from genome assembly GCF_002288905.1 of Enhydra lutris kenyoni. Lineage (NCBI taxonomy): Eukaryota > Metazoa > Chordata > Mammalia > Carnivora > Mustelidae > Enhydra > Enhydra lutris. The sequence continues at coordinate 9,639,438 of NW_019154123.1, forward strand.
ATCTCTCCAGAAATATGATGCATTCTAGACATTCTAGCCCTATGGGGGAAAATACATAATACAACCCTTGAACGGTTAATGTTTATAGATATCATTTCTTGTTCCAGTACCTGGAAGACTCAAAGGTTTTGAACGTTTTGAGAAAGACAGTCTTATCCAATTTGAGTCCCTCCCACATGAAAATTTTAAACCTTTTAGACACAGAACTGCTGGTAATCTCTAATGGGGATGATTTTTTAAAAAGATTGAAGTAGTACAGGTTGGGTTGATAAAAATGTTCTCAATCAGATATAAAACAAGAAATGAAGGTCATTGCAATGAAGTCGTGAGAGAAATAAAGGCTGAGGGACAGTCCATTCAGATCTTAGAATTATACCTTCAGTTTGCCAGGTCAGAAAAAGCCAAGTGTGAGCAAGAAAGAGAGAGGGTATGCCTTGGCAGAAGGTTATCACAAACAAGGTAAGGCTTTATAACCTTGTGGACTAGGAAAGAAACATATTCTCAGCTATGTGGAGTTGGTTTGAAAAGTTTCTGCATAGGGGTGCCTGGGTGGCTCAGTGGGTTGGGCCTCTGTCTTCAGCTCAGGTCATGATCTCAGGGTCCTGGGATCGAGCCCCACGTAGGGCTCTCTGCTCAGTGGGAGGCCTGCTTCTCCCTCTATCTCTCTGCCTGCCTCTCTGTCTACTTGTGATCTCTGTCTGTCAAATAAATAAATAAAATCTTTAAAAAGTTTCTGCATAAATTCTTTCTATTTTATTTCCCAGTCCTAACCATTTAACTTACTCTATCACTCTGTAAGTTCTGTGGGAACTACGAGAGAGGACCCTTACTTCAAAAAAACACTGCTCACTGGAATGGAGAACCAGAAGAAGGAAAATGGTCTCTTATTACTCAATCTGCTATAAAACAGCAAAACAAATTCACAATCTTTTTTTAAAAAAAGAAAAATGTGTAATAAAGTCCTCAAAATTTTACTATTGAGCTTGAGCTGCAAACAGAAATCAAATGTATTAAAATTACTGGTGATTATAGATGTAAAAAATGTCATTGTATTCTTTTATGTTGTCTATTTTACTGAATGAAGACATTCTAGAAGAGCTTTCAAAGGCTCATACCTGACCTTGGCCCTCCAACTTATTTTTTTCTTAAGTTCCTAAACTCCCCAGTAGTAAATTTTCCTGCTTTGGGGATTTTCTTTGAGCTGGGCTGCAAGCTCTTTGATTTGTTTCATCTATTTCTGCCCACAGATTAAAGTGTCTCTGAATTCTGACACATGGTACTAGGACAATAAAGTTTGGTCCAGCCTTTCATGAGATGCTAATGTCTCACCCTTAGAAGCTGACTGATTTTTCAGTAATAGTGAGGCATTGCCAATAAGCTTTCCTTACTCTCAAGATCTTTTCAAGAGGCTGAACCTCCAAGAAGTTGACTACTATGAGGTAGGAAGGAAACAAATGGGAATGGAACCCCCACAGAGGCTTGGGAACCCTCAGCTGTGACCCAGTGGACTAGTGGCCCAAGGAAGGTATTCTCATGGTTTTCTTGGTTTGCAGGTCAGAATTACAAGCCCCTGTGTGAGCCTGCAAATGTCCTCTCAACTCAGGAATCTCCTAAGACACTGAAGTGCTCTGGTGGGAGTGTTATCTACAGCTGATTGCTCAATTGGGAAATGAGATGCAAATTACAAGGCTCTTCTTTCTGAGTGATTCATGATATCCGCTGCTTTGTTAATAATGCCACATTGATTAAGTCACAAAGCAGATTGAAGGACCATGTGTCCTCATTCAGAAAAAGGAATCATCACATATTTTATCTTGTTCTCTGGACAGCAACATTACTGGTACTGGTGGCTGTTTGGGATAAATAGAGTATGAATGAAGGATACTCCCCCATAACTCAGTAACTCACATAGTTAAAATGCCCATTCTTACAAAACCATAAATAATTGTCATATGATATAGGCAAGTAACAAATCAATAGGTCTCTTTTATTTAATTTTTCTTCCTTTTTAAAGATTTTATTTATTCATTTGACAGGGAGACACAGCACGAGAGGGAACATAAGCAGGGGGAGTAGGAGAGGGAGAAGCAGGCTTCCTGATGAGCAGGGAGCCTGATGTGGGGCTCAATCCCAGGACCCTGGGATCATGACCTGAGCCAAAGGCAGATGCTTAACAACTGAGCCATGCAGGCGCCCCAGGTCTCACTTTTATTTCTGATCTGCTTCTTTCTCTTGTAGATTTAAGTGGAGGTACTAAGAAATAGTGAGTACCACCAAGTGCAGGTGAAGACAGAAAGAGAAATTTGAAAGCTCTGGAGAAAGAACAGGCTTTGAATAAGGGGGCACTCATTTTCAGCTAAAATTTAGGAGTTCACTACCATCTAATCTAAAGAAGATATTTCTGAAGCTGGTCTGAAACCCCAAGTGGGTAATACAGTAGCTAACATGTTTCCTTTGCTTGCTGTATAACTTAGAAACAGAAATGAGATTTTAATGAAAAAACTGATGATTTTGAACTTTTCCAATTTCACCCTGAGCCTTGAGGTCAAGACAAACTATTAAGACTTAGAGAAGACTTCTTTTCCTCTAAGTAAATACTATCACTTCTGATGCAGAAAGCGCATGTCAGATAACCAAGACTTAAATTTAGTTTATTTTCTAGTTCTGGAGAGCTCAACCACTAAGACTATAGCATAAGAAACACCACAAAAACCCTTCACCACTGTGTATTATGATAAAAGTTCTGTCTGCCAGGCAGGGGGGGTAGGGGTGGATAGGACCCATTTAGGAGGTAGTATAGCATAGTGATTAAGAGCTGGGATTTTCCTAGTCATTTCACTTATTAGCTATGTGACCTTGGGAAGCACAGTAATTGGGATAAAATAGGTAATGCTGAAGTAACAAATCATTTGGTGAATTTTAATGGTTTAATCCTAAGGAGTTTTATTTCTCATTCTTCCTCTAAAAAATGATGATGGGGTGCCTGGGTGGTATAGTTCATTGGACATCTGACACTTGGCTTTGGCTCAGACCCCGATCTAGCCCCATATCAGGCTCCCAGCTCAACTCAGTCTCCTTGAGATTCTCTCTGCTCCTCCCCCTACTTCTCTCTCGCACGCATTCTTTCTCTCAAACAAATAAATAAATGTTTAAAAAAGATAAAAAATGATGGTAATATTTAAAGTTGTTTTGAGGATTAAATGAGATATATAAATGTAAACCGAACAAATCTTGGAGACCCAGTTGGCCACATCAGCCACCAGAAAAATGTATAGCACTCAAAAGCACAGTTGACCCTGGAACAGCATTGGGTGTTAGGAGTGCCAACCACCACCCCCAGTAGAAAATCTTTTATAACTTTTGACTCCCCCAAAACTTAACTACTAACAGCCTACCACTCACTGGCCAGAAGCCTTACAAATACTTAAACTGTTGATTAATACACATTTTGTATGTTATACAGGATTACATGCTGCATTTTTACACGAAAGTAAGCTAGAGAGAAAATGTTATTAAGAAAATCATAAGAGAAAATACGTTTCAATAACTCTACTTATCCAAAAAAAAAAAAAAATCCACATATAAGTGGATCCATGCAGGTGAAACCTGTGTTGTTCAAGAGTTAACTGTAATGTTAAAAATATTTTTTTCGGGGGGAGGAGTCAAGATGGCGGAGAAGTAGCAGGCTGAGATACTTCAGGTAGTGGGAGATCAGCTAGATAGCTTATCTAAAGATTGCAAACACCTACAAATCCAACGGGAGATCGAAGAGAAGAAGAACAGCAACTCTAGAAACAGAAAATCAACCACTTTCTGAAAGGTAGGACGGGCGGAGAAGTGAATCCAAAGCGACGGGAAGATAGACCGCGGGGGGAGGGGCCGGCTCCCGGCAAGCGGCGGAGCAACGGAGCACAAAATCAGGACTTTTAAAAGTCTGTTCCGCTGAGGGACATCGCTCCAGAGGCTTAACCGGGGTGAAGCCCACACAGGGTCAGTGTGGCCTCAGGTCCCGCAGGGTCACAGAAGGATCGGGGGTGTCTGAGTGTCGCAGAGCTTACAGGTATTAGAACGGGGAAGCCGGCTACAGAGACAGAGCCGAGGAGTAAGCTCTAAGCTCGGGGTTACCTTGAACCGGTTGCAGGCTCGGTCAGCTCGGAGCGCGGCCGGAGGCAGGGTGACGGGAGTAAATCGGCGCTGTTCTCTGAGGGCGTACTGAGGAGTGGGGCCCCGGGCTCTCGGCTCCTCCGGGCCGGAGACCGGGAGGCCGCCATCTTCATTCCCGCCCTCCGGAACTCTACAGAAAGCGCTCAGGGAACAAAAGCTCCCGAAAGCAAACCCGAGCGGATTACTCAGCCCGGCCCCTGGTAAGGGCGGTGCAACTCCGCCCGGGGCAAAGACACTTGAGAATCACTACAACAGTCCCCTCCCCCAGAAGATCAACAAGAAACCCAGCCAGGACCAAGTTCACCTACCAAGGAGTACAGTTTCAATACCAAGGAGAGCAGCGTAATTCCAAAGGAGGAGAAAGCAAAGCACGGAACTCATGGCTTTCTCCCCATGATTCTTTAGCCTTGCACTTAATTTAATTTTTTTTCTTTTTTTTTATTCAATTTATTTTCTTCTTCTGCTAAATTTTTTTAACTTTTACCCTTTTCTTTTTTAACGTTTTTTAACGAGTTTATCTAATATATATATATATTTTTTTTTCCTTTTTATATTTTTTTCTTTATTGGTTTTCTTTTTTTAATTCTTTTTTTTTTTTTTTTTTTTTTTTCTTCTTTCTGAACCTCTTTTTATCCCCTTTCTCCCCCTCACGATTTGGGATCTCTTCTGATTTGGCTAAAGCATATTTCCCTGGGGTTGTTGCCACCCTTTTAGTATTTTACTTGCTCCTTCATCTGCTCTTATCTGGACAAAATGACAAGGCGGAAAAATTCACCACAAAAAAAAGATCAAGAGGCAGTACCAAAGGCTAGGGACCTAATCAATACAGACATTGGTAATATGTCAGATCTAGAGTTCAGAATGACGATTCTCAAGGTTCTAGCCAGGCTCGAAAAAGGCATGGAAGATATTAGAGAAACCCTCTCGGGAGATATAAAAGCCCTTTCTGGAGAAATAAAAGAACTAAAATCGAACCAAGTTGAAATCAAAAAAGCTATTAATGAGGTGCAATCAAAAATGGAGGCTCTCACTGCTAGGATAAATGAGGCAGAAGAAAGAATTAGCGATATAGAAGACCAAATGACAGAGTATAAAGAAGCTGAGCAAAAGAGGGACAAACAGCTACTGGACCACGAGGGGAGAATTCGAGAGATAAGTGACACCATAAGACGAAACAACATTAGAATAATTGGGATTCCAGAAGAAGAGGAAACAGAGAGGGGAGCAGAAGGTATATTGGAGAGAATTATTGGAGAGAATTTCCCCAATATGGCAAAGGGAACAAGCATCAAAATCCAGGAGATTCAGAGAACCCCCCTCAAAATCAATAAGAATAGGTCCACACCCCGTCACCTAATAGTAAAATTTACAAGTCTTAGTGACAAAGAGAAGATCCTGAAAGCAGCCCGGGAAAAGAAGTCTGTAACATACAATGGTAAAAATATTAGATTGGCAGCAGACTTATCCACAGAGACCTGGCAGGCCAGAAAGAGCTGGCATGATATATTCAGAGTACTAAACGAGAAAAACATGCAGCCAAGAATACTATATCCAGCTAGGCTATCATTGAAAATAGGAGGAGAGATTAAAAGCTTCCAGGACAAACAAAAACTGAAAGAATTTGCAAACACCAAACCAGCTCTACAGGAAATATTGAAAGGGGTCCTCTAAGCAAAGAGAGACCCTAAAAGTAGTAGATCAGAAAGGAACAGACACAATATACAATAACAGTCACCTTACAGGCAATACAATGGCACTAAATTCATATCTCTCAATACTTACCCTGAATGTTAATGGGCTAAATGCCCCAATCAAAAGACACAGGGTATCAGAATGCATAAAAAAACAAAACCCATCTATATGTTGCCTACAAGAAACTCATCTTAAACCTGAAGACACCTCCAGATTTAAAGTGAGGGGGTGGAAAAGAATTTACCATGCTAATGGACATCAGAAGAAAGCAGGAGTGGCAATCCTTATATCAGATCAATTAGATTTTAAGCCAAAGACTATAATAAGAGATGAGGAAGGACACTATATCATACTCAAAGGAACTGTCCAACAAGAAGATCTAACAATTTTGAATATCTATGCCCCTAACGTGGGAGCAGCCAACTATATAAACCAATTAATAACAAAATCAAAGAAACACATCGACAATAATACAATAATAGTAGGGGATTTTAACACTCCCCTCACTGAAATGGACAGATCATCCAAGCAAAAGATCAACAAGGAAATAAAGGCCTTAAATGACACACTGGACCAGATGGACATCACAGATCTATTCAGAACATTTCATCCCAAAGCAACAGGATACACATTCTTCTCTAGTGCACATGGAACATTCTCCAGAATAGATCATATTCTCGGTCCTAAATCAGGTCTCAACCGTTATCAAAAGATTGGAATCATTCCCTGCATATTTTCAGACCACAATGCTCTGAAGCTAGAACTCAATCACAAGAGGAAATTTGGAAAGAACCCAATTACATGGAGACTAAACAGCATCCTTCTAAAGAATGAATGGGTCAACCAGGAAATTAAAGAAGAGTTGAAAAAATTCATGGAAACAAATGATAATGAAAACACAACAGTTCAAAATCTGTGGGACACAACAAAGGCAGTCCTGAGAGGAAAATATATAGTGGTACAAGCCTTTCTCAAGAAACAAGAAAGGTCTCAGGTACACAACCTAACCCTACACCTAAAGGAGCTGGAGAAAGAACAAGAAAGAAACCCTAAACCCAGCAGGAGAAGAGAAATCATAAAGATCAGAGCAGAAATCAATGAAATAGAAACCAAAAAAACAATAGAACAAATCAACGAAACTAGGAGCTGGTTCTTTGAAAGAATTAATAAGATCGATAAACCCCTGGCCAGACTTATCAAAAAGAAAAGAGAAAGGACCCAAATACATAAAATCATGAATGAAAGAGGAGAGATCACAACGAACACCAAAGAAATACAGACAATTATAAGAACATACTACGAGCAACTCTACGCCAACAAATTTGACAATCTGGAAGAAATGGATGCATTCCTAGAGACATATAAACTACCACAACTGAACCAGGAAGAAATAGAAAGCCTCAACAGACCCATAAGCAGTAAGGAGATTGAAACAGTCATCAAAAATCTCCAAACAAACAAAAGCCCAGGGCCAGACGGCTTCCCGGGGAAATTCTACCAAACATTTAAAGAAGAACTAATTCCTATTCTCCTGAAACGGTTCCAAAAAATAGAAATGGAAGGAAAACTTCCAAACTCATTTTATGAGGCCAGCATCACCTTGATCCCAAAACCAGACAAGGATCCCATCAAAAAAGAGAACTACAGACCAATATCCTTGATGAACACAGATGCAAAAATTCTCGCCAAAATACTAGCCAATAGGATTCAACAGTACCTGAAAAGGATTATTCACCACGACCAAGTGGGATTTATTCCAGGGCTGCAAGGTTGGTTCAACATCCGCAAATCAATCAATGTGATACAACACATTAATAAAAGAAAGAACAAGAACCATATGATACTCTCCATAGATGCTGAAAAAGCAGTTGACAAAGTACAGCATCCCTTCCTGATCAAAACTCTTCAAAGTGTAGGGATAGACGGCACATACCTCAATATTATCAAAGCCATCTATGAAAAACCCACCGCAAATATCATTCTCAATGGAGAAAAACTGAAAGCTTTTCCGCTAAGGTCAGGAACATGGCAGGGATGTCCATTATCACCACTGCTATTCAACATAGTACTAGAAGTCTTAGCCTCAGCAATCAGACAACAAAAGGAAATTAAAGGCATCCAAATCGGCAAAGAAGAAGTCAAACTATCACTCTTTGCAGATGATATGATACTATATGTGGAAAACCCAAAAGACTCCACTCCAAAACTGCTAGAACTTGTACAGGAATTCAGTAAAGTGTCAGGATATAAAATCAATGCCCAGAAATCAGTTGCATTTCTCTACACCAACAACAAGACAGAAGAAAGAGAAATTAAGGAGTCCATCCCATTTACAATTGCACCCAAAACTATAAGATACCTAGGAATAAATCTAACCAAGAGACTAAGAATCTATACACAGAAAACTATAAAGTACTCATGAAAGAAATTGAGGAAGACACAAAGAAATGGAAAAATGTTCCATGCTCCTGGATTGGAAGAATAAATATTGTGAAAATGTCTATGATACTTAAAGCAATCTACACATTTAATGCAATTCCTATCAAAGTACCATCCATTTTTTTCAAAGAAATGGAACAAATAATCCTAAAATTTTTATGGAACCAGAAAAGACCTCGAATAGCCTAAGCAATATTGAAAAAGAAAGCCAAAGTCGGTGGCATCACAATTCCGGACTTCAAGCTCTATTACAAAGCTGTCATCATCAAGACGGCATGGTACTGGCACAAAAACAGACACATAGATCAATGGAACAGAATAGAGAGCCCAGAAATAGACCCTCAACTCTTCGACAAAGCAGGAAAGAATATCCAATGGAAAAAAGACAGCCTCTTCAACAAATGGTGTTGGGAAAATTGGACAGCCACATGCAGAAAAATGAAATTGGATCATTTCCTTACACCACACACGAAAATAGACTCAAAATGGATGAAGGATCTCAATGTGAGAAAGGAATCCATCAAAATCCTTGAGGAGAACACAGGCAGCAACCTCTTCGACCTCAGCCGTAGTAACATCTTCCTAGGAACATCGCCAAAGGCAAGGGAAGCAAGGGCAAAAATGAACTATTGGGATTTCATCAAGATCAAAAGCTTTTGCACAGCAAAGGAAACAGTTAACAAAACCAAAAGACAACTGACAGAATGGGAGAAGATATTTGCAAATGACATATCGGATAAAGGGCTAGTGTCCAAAATCTATAAAGAACTTAGCAAACTCAACACCCAAAGAACAAATAATCCAATCAAGAAATGGGCAGAGGACATGAACAGACATTTCTGCAAAGAAGACATCCGGATGGCGAACAGACACATGAAAAAGTGCTCCACATCACTCGGCATCAGGGAAATACAAATCAAAACCACAATGAGATACCACCTCACACCAGTCAGAATGGCTAAAATTAACAAGTCAGGAAATGACAGATGCTGGCGAGGATGCGGAGAAAGGGGAACCCTCCTACACTGTTGGTGGGAATGCAAGCTGGTGCAACCACTCTGGAAAACAGCATGGAGGTTCCTCAAAATGTTGAAAATAGAACTACCCTATGACCCAGCAATTGCACTGCTGGGTATTTACCCTAAAGATATGAACGTAGTGATCCGAAGGGGCACGTGCACCCGAATGTTTATAGCAGCAATGTCTACAATAGCCAAACTATGGAAAGAACCTAGATGTCCATCAACAGACGAATGGATAAAGAAGATGTGGTATATATACACAATGGAATACTATGCAGCCATCAAAAGAAATGAAATCTTGCCATTTGCGACGACATGGATGGAACTAGAGGGTATCATGCTTAGCGAAATAAGTCAATCGGAGAAAGACAACTATCATATGATCTCCCTGATATGAGGGAGAGGAGATGCAACATGGGGGTTAAGGGGGTAGGAGAAGAATAAATGAAACAAGATGGGATTGGGAGGGAGACAAACCATAAGTGACTCTTAATCTCACAAAACAAACTGAGGCTTAATGGGGGGAGGGGGGTTGGGGGGGTGGGATTATGGACATTTGGGAGGGTATGTGCTATGGTGAGTGCTGTGAAGTGTGTAAACCTGGCGATTCACAGACCTGTACCCCTGGGGATAAAAATATATTATATGTTCATAAAAAATAAAATTAAAAAAAAAACAAAAAAAAAAACAAAAAAAAATGAGAAAATGTAATGACATATATAATTGTAACTCAATAAATCTGTTTAAGAAAAAAAAAATATTTTTTTCGTGTTTTCAAGAACCTTAAAGGTTACATATTGATAAGTTACAGTAAGACTTTTTAAAATTATCCCTCCCTTTCTATTCCATCAGCAATCACAAAGGTGCTCTCAGTTCTCTCACTGACACTCGGGATCCCTTGGGTTCACACTTCCCTTCCACTTCCACTCTGGCCACAATGCCCAACGTTCCTACCAGAGATGACCGCTAGGTGGTGCCATGCCTCCCAGCCCTCTCGTTTCTCTAGGGAAAGGAAGCATTCGGAGCCTGCTGGTGTCTTATCGCTTCAACTTTATGAGATACGCAAGAGGACTTATGGTGAAAAAAGTTCTCACATTGTTGAACTTGTTAAGTACTTGGTGCACTGGCTGGCATAAAAAGCAATTAATTCCTATTAAAATGTTAGTTATGTTATTACTGATATATTGATTATGAAGAAAAGTTTTCTTTGAATTGGTTTAATGGGAAATAGGGCATTTTTAGCTATGGACATCCAAACATACACACAGATGGATTTCCAACTGCAACTAATATATATGTAGGACCCCTTAATAAAGAGACCACAAAATTGTTAAACAGGAGTTTTCCCCACATTGCTCTCTTAGCGGGGGCTATCATGCCACGCCACAGAACTCCTCTTTGTGCAACACTAGGCAGAACATTTTACATAAAGTAATGACTTGGTATTCTAGTCTTTTTTCCCTCAACACTTTGATCTGCTTCACTTAAACAAAATAAAGCACTTTTAAACTGTCCATTCAGTCAAGACAATGATAATGTATGCAAATTAACTCAAGCATAATTTTAACCTTTTATCTCCAGATTCAAATGTATGAATTACAAGGCTTTGGGGATTAAAAGAAAACCCAGAAAGTCTCTTAATATTTAGTCAACAACCTGGAAAATGCAGGATGATTTTGAGGGAGAGAGAGAGTTACTTATAAATATGTGGTTCATATCATTCCAGAAAGGAAAAGGAAGAAAATACACACCATTATGTGAGAAAACTAGAAATTTCTCCACCCTGACATAGAGTTTTAAAGGTTTCAGGCTTTGGGAGCTATGGACCAACTCCGTGATTTGGGAGTTCAGCAGTTAATCAGTGCTAAAAGAATTTGCAGTTTAAACTCATTATATTGAGCTGAGATTCCATGCCCCCCAATGACCTGCTTCTGATTAGGGTACAATGGCTCCTTGGTTAGCTTGTAAAATCAGCTACTATGTAATTGTAAGGAAACACAATAGCTGGTTTCATAAGAGTTTCAGGATACATGCTGAGTACTCTGGTTCCAAATCAGGTCGGTGAAGAAAGATGCTCAATTTGGTATGAGAAGTTTTCACATCACAACTCCCGATGGCACTTCTTCTTCTTCTTCTTCTTCTTCTTCTTCTTCTTTTCTTATTTATTTATTTGACAGGCAGAGATCACATGTAGGCAGAGAGGCAGGCAGAGAGAGAGGAGGAAGCAGGCTCCCTGCTGAGCAGAGAGCCCGATGTAGGGCTCGATTCCAGGACCCTGGGATCATGACCTGAGCTGAAGGCAGAGGCTTTAACCCACTGAGCCAGGCGCCCCCCGATGGCGCTTCTAAAGCTAATGTGAAATGACTAATTTGCTACCAAGGAAGCTCACTGTCAATTATATGCCGTAACAAAACAGGTGAACAACTCTGTATTTTGAAAATAGTGTTTGTACCAGCGAACCGAAATGAGCTACTCTAATTTAAACCACAGTGCTTTGGTTAAGCTCAGTTAGCCAGAGAAACTATATAGGACTGTGTGTATATATATATATATATATATAGAGAGAGAGAGAGAGAGAGAGAGAGAACCATGATAGAGGGGTCATGGGCTGCTTCTACATGACCAAATGCATATTCTTTTTTTTTTTTTAAGTATTTATTTATTTTAGAGAGAGAGCATGAGCAAGAGGGGAAGAGGGAGAGGGAGAGAGAGAATCTCAAGCAGACTCTACCCCGGGCCTGGAGCTGGACATGGGCTCGATCCTATGACCCTGAGATCAGACCTGAGCCAAAACCGAGATTTGGATGCTTGCTTAACTGACTGCACCATCCAGGTGTCCCCCCAAATGCATTTCTTTTTAAATTAAAGCCCTCTGTGAAACTTAAGCATGAGGAGTATTGTGTTTCATAACATTTACATTTTTGCCAAATATTCAACAATTTCTAGGTAAAGAAGAATGTCTCACAGTTAGCAGACGAAGGCCAAGGTTCTTAGGGTACAGTTTTGTTGTACTCAAAGGTGATGTGTGGAGCACTGTAAGGAAGGTATTACTAATTATATATTGACTGAAACAGTCTTTCTCAGAATTCACAATAGGAGTATAAACCACTGAAATTAAGGAAGAAATGTGTTTAAGTTTGCATTTTTGCTCCCCCAGTGGGGCTCTAAGAAGTCCCCTGAACAACAATTGTCATAGATCAAATGTGCCTGATATATCTTGTTTCCTTCTTTGGTATCTCCTATTAAAACATCCTGTGAAGGAATCATTCCCCAGTTATTTATATAATGGTTTGTCTTTTCTATTTCTTTTCATATGTAAATTTGTGTTTTCAGCCTGTGCTTTCATCCCAGGATAGACTCCTCCTTAACCTTGAAAAATAAACAGTGAAGGGGACACCTGGGTGGCTCAGGTGGTTAAGCATCTGTCTTCAGCTCAGGTCATGACCCCAGGTCCTGGGATGGAGTCCCATATGGCTCCTTGCTCATCCGGGAGCCCGTTTCTCCCTCTGCCTGCCACTCCTTGTCCCCCCTCTCCCCTGCTAGTGCTCTCTCTTTGGCAAATAAATAAATACATAAAATCTTTAAAAAATATGGGAGATTTAGAGGAGAGTTTTGTGGGGAGAAGTAAGGCAATGACCTCTTTTCTGAAATTACACTAAGTGGACGAGATTTCAGTGTTATAACATGACAGCTGAATCACAGAGTGGCCATTTCCTAGTCCGGACAAAATCACAGGAGTATCAACTTTGGAATCCTCTTCATAAAAATGTGAAGAGTGAATAAAGCAGATCCATTTAGAACGGGCATAACTTCCTCGAGAGGGGCATTCTAAACTTATGAGCTCAGTCAGTTACTTATAGGTTCATACAAAGACATCATTATTCTAGTTACCCACGTGAAATCTATACATGTAATTCTCGTCAGAACAAACTTTTCTCTCCACTTTTTTTTTTTAAGATTTTATTTTATATATTTATTTGACACACAGAGAGAGAGAGAGAGAGAGCGCACAAGTAGGGGGAGCAGCAGGCAGAGGGAGAAGCAGGCTCCCTGATAAGGAAGGAGCCCGACAGGGAGCTTGATCCCAGGACTCTGGGATCATGACCCAAGCAGAAGACAGACGCTCAACTGACTGAACCACCCAGGCACCCCTCTTTGCATGTTTTAGGTGATTATTTTCATGATTGCAAAATAGGCACCAGTGAATTTACTAGAAGGATGATGCCTTCACAATGAGTTACAAAGTTAACTGAGTTATAGTTACAAAAGTTAACAATGAGTTACAAATTGTGCAAAGCAATTCCCGCCCTTCGTTTCCCAGTCTCCTGGATCGGACTGTGCTTGTGAAGTTGTGTCTTTGGGGACTGCAGGAAACTGGCATGTTGGATTCTTTGAAGGAACAATTCTGGCCTTAGTTGGACTGTGAAGGCATACTACTTTTAGGTAATATACCTGCTTCCAAAATAAGTCATTTGGAGTCCCACAGTGGGAGTCATATTTTTCCTATTAATTTCCATTAGATCTTCTGGAGGTCTAAGTTCTACTTGGCACTGGCTCTCAATCATTGACTTTAAGTTAATTCATTCAGAATTTTTAAATAGACACTTTTACTTGGAGAAGTACCATTAAAGTAATTCTGTGGTAAATTATTTAGAAAAATTGAAGAAATATTTTAAGGTATGGATACCCTTCTATTTATTAATGTATTTGGCAGATATATATTCCTATAGGCTAGACTTTCATAAAACGATGCCACACTCATCTGTCCAGCAAGCTGCATTGATCTGCCGCTCCTCATGTTTTCCTCAAATTACTAAATGATATCATGTGTGCCTATTCTGTTTCCTGAAGAACACATTCTCATTGAAAGGTAAAACAAAAACACAATAATAAAATAAAACAGAGGGAGAGCAAAATCAAATAATATACTTTGGTTGCACACCTTTCTCAATGTTTTAAAGTTTTCTTGAGCTGGAATTAAAAAAAAAAAAAAATGGAAAGGTCAAACTGGAAGGGCCGACAGCTCAGACTGGTTAATTGTTCACTAACTGGTCAGCGGTTGCCCCGAGTAGCTGCATCCAGGTGGACACAGCCTGATGAGGTTTCCCAGCCTGCGTGCACCGGGGCTGAACCACATGACCCACTCTGGCCAATGCAAGCGAACAGAAGAGACCTGTGCCATTTCTGGGTCTGGCCCCGAGTAATGCAAAGGCCGCAGTGACCCTCCCTCTCTTAACTGGTGGGCTGACTGGATACAAAGCGCCTGGTGAGGGACTGTGAGTTCCAGATGACTTTGAGGTCTGGGGGATGTCACGGCCATCAACTAGAGGAAGCCTGGATTCCTGAGTCAGGTGAGAAGCCACCACCTGTACGCTATGATACGAATGAGCTTTACTGCACGAATCGTTGATTCTCCTTATTGTATTAAGTTACCGAGACTTGGGGCTGTTTGTTGCAGCGTTTGGCTTGACTCAACTGACAGTTTCTTAGTGACCATTTAGGCCAGAGATGGGGAACTGGAGGCCCGCAGAAGGAAAGCAGCTTTCTTCCGAGTCATACAACTTCTATGCGTATTGAGTCTAATGCCGCGTATTCTTTGCTCTTTTTTGACAGAACCCGGTTTTGGTTCTTTGGTCTTTTCCCCATACATAATGCTGATATTTTGTCCCATTGAGACAGCGGTGTGGCCAAGAAAAGAAAAAACGCGAACTGTACAACCTGGAATACAAATACGCTTCGGTAGTAGCCCTAGTCAGACCCGGAACTGTTTATGAATCCTGGCAAAACGCAGTGACACAGATCGGTGACCATATGCTCCGCTTTTAAAGAACTTAATCTTCCGAGTGGAACACGTAAGTGGGATTACCACATCACTAAAAGCTTAGCATCTTGCAGATGTTCATCTCAGAATTTTTCCTTAATCATTTTCCTCAATGACATGGAAACTAAATCCTTTAAATCCCAATTCATTTCACAGAACTGTGCAAAGGGATCCTCTACGGATCCCTCCACTGTCGCAGACTTGTCATTAGGATGGTGTGCTGGCCTGCCAATTCATAATCTTGAGGTACTTCACTTCTCCCTTCCACCTGGCATCTTGTTTGCTTCCGATTTCTGACTACTTGGCTACTGTTCCCTCAGTCAAAGCCACCACTCCTTTGGCATCCCAGATTGTTGAGTTTAAATGGTGAGCAAATAAGGTGTCTCCAATCTGATGGACCGGAGGCCTCCAGCTCTGCCTGCTGAGCACAGTCTGTGCTGTGGTGTAAGCAGACTGTCTCTACCATATGTTATCATCTCTGCTGTCTATACCCTTTTGAGGAACTTCACGGGAAAAGCACTATGAGAGACATTTATCCTGGGACTTTGTGATTTGTTTTTAATTTTAATTTAATTTCTACCAACTTAGCTCATTTAGAGCAGTTTTAATTATACCACCCACTGACTCTATGTTTTATCAGTTGAGCTTGGGTTTGGGATTAAAGGGCTAATGGAAGAGAGATTGTCCATGTTCAAGGATGACCAGGGAAATATTATTAGACTAGCAGAGTGCAAACAGTGAAATATATACTGTAGTAAAACATTCAGGATTATTCTAAAAAGACCCAGGAGATCCAGTCCTTGAATGAAAAAACAGAATAAAATTATGTTTCAAAAAAATCCTAACATACAGAGGTAAAGTATTCACAGATTGATTGAGAAATGTTAAAAAATATTGCTTCTTTCACCTGTATTCTTATTGTTGTTGTTGTTAGAGTGGGAGGAGAAAGAAGAGTGAAGACAGGGGTAGAGGGGGAGGGGTAGAGGGAGAGAGAGGATCCCAAGGAGGATCCACACCCAGCACAGAGCCAATGTGGGGCCCGATCTCACAACCCTGAGATCACTCATGACCTGAGCTGAAATCAAGAGTTGGATGCTCAACTGACTGAGCCTCCCAGGCACCTCTTTCACCTATAGTCTTAATCCTTCTCCATAACAGTGTGTATAAGCACATAAAGGAAATACTGAGAACATTTTATTTCAATTGATAAGAAGGCCTCCAACTACTTACAAGGATGAAACTGAGTCTGAAAGGAATGGAAATACTATTTTGTACATCTGAAATGATCATGGAGTGATTTCACAGATTTACTCTCAAACATGGAACAAAGGAAGCCTGAAGAACCATTACGTGTATAGAAGACTGAAAACCATGTACTTGAAGACATTGTCCCAGAGCTAGTCGGTGACCACAGGGTTATTAATAGATGGATGGATTTTCGAGCAAATGAAAGTACAATTACTAAGAGAAAGGACAAGTCAGATGGCCAAACTACAGTAGTTCTGCAGTCTTATCCTCTTGTTAAGGAGATGTCTTTCCTGAAACATTTAGGCACAGTGGGTTTTTGATGACACATGACAAGTAATAGCATTAAGGTTAAGAAGATTAAAGCGAATGTTATTCTGGAAATTCAGTATAGCTTTTGCTGTAAGTCGGGATGCCTGAAGGAAACCAACTCTTTTAGAAGAATTATGTTCTGATTTGTAGCACAGTGCTTTAGTGGACAAATGTACTAGGCTGAGATTCAGAATACCAGCATTTGACTCAATTTTATACTATTCGATTCTTTCATTAATTCTGTAATCTCAGGCAGGAACTGCTGGGACAGCGAGTTCCTTCATCTGTTAATTAAAAATTAAATGAAATGAGGTGATGTAAACAAACTCCCTTGCTCCTAATACATAGTTAATAAACATTTACATCCTTTCCTTGTCAGCGGTCGTGCTACTAAATATGCAGTTGACAAGAGAAAATAAAATCTGTTGAGAAACATTTTGATTTTTTGACTGAATCTTATTTGAAACACATACTTGGAATGGTTGATGGAAGACTTCATCCCAAAGAAAAAGTCTACTTTGTGCAAAGGGAATATTCTAACTTATTTAGATATAGCAGTCATTTAAGTTATATTCCTAACCAATGACTGGATTTTTAGTTCTGTGAATGAGTAAATTTTCTTTGCTCCTCCCTTTAAGTCACTTGTAATCAAAGGAAAATCTGAGTTTTAATCGGGGTACTTAAGATCACTTCCAGTCCTAACATTTTATTCTGTAGGTATGGAAACTCGTGTGTGTGTGTGTGTGTGTGTGTGTGTGTGTGTGAATTATATTCCAGGCAGCATGCATAAAGCACATACTTTGTACTAGCAGTTTGACTAGGAAAATGATTACAAAGATGAATAAAATATAGCTATGGCTCTCAAAGAACTTATATATATACAATGGAGTTCTCCACTGATAATTTGGTTGAGTTCTTCAATGATTTATTTTTTTTAACTTTTTCATGAAAGTATAATATATGCAAAACTGTGCACAAATAAAAAGTATACAGTTTGAAGAACTACCAAAAAGTTCTGTGGTTCATTTTCTCTTACATGTGAAGTTTGTTTTCCCATGAATCCCATCTCTTACATGTTTCCCATGAATGCTCCATTAACCTAAGATACGGCTGGCATTCACTGCTCTAGGATTAAGGGACAGAGGAAAATGTGTAACTTCACTCTGATGGATGTACTTACACTAAGTTTCCATTGGATTTAGGATTCAGTTGGCATGGGACAGACGTTGCAGTTCTTGACCTCCCTTGCTTCCTTGCAGAAGGATTGGACCAGTTTTTACCTCTCTTGTCTTTAACTAGTCTCCTTTTCTAGGACATGAACTGAGCAACTTGACTCCAAGAGTATGGTGAGAGTTAACAGAAGGCAATATTTGTAAAGTGCTTAGCGTACAGCTTGGTTCACAGGAGCTATTATACCATTAGCAGCATCAACATCATCTTCACTTCATAGAGCCTTGTCAAGAGGGTGGGCTCTGTTACCCGCATCTACAGCTGAACTTGAGGGCAGGCTCTGGGCTTCTATGGTGGCTGAAACAACCATCAAAAATGGAGTGGAGAATGGAGGACCCCAGGTAACAGTGGGGCTGGGTGGACGATTCCTGGTGGTTGCAGCCTAGGTAGTTTTTCATTCTGAAGGAATGGGCATAAGTCAAGTCTTTGTGTGTGTGTGTGTGTGTGTGTGTGTGTGTGTGTATGCAAATGGGATACTTTGTTATAGGCTGAATGAACATCTGCTGCTCCCTGCAGGATGGAAGTAACCAGAAAAGAAGGGAAAGAAAAACTTTTTGTCTCACTTATGGGATGGCAGGTGGCCTTTTATCCTCTGCCTTTCTCAACTCGGCTAGCCCCTGCTTTCCCCAAGGAGCTCAAAAATCTAAATGTTCACTGTTCAACCTGAAAACATAAGCTGAAATACCTAGATATCCTCAAAATGTGGCTGATCTCTTTGCAGGATATGTCTCATGCTGTCTGACTGACAGATGGCTACACAGGACAGAATTCAGCCATGAAACAAGAGCCCATTCAGGGTGGTTTAAAGCTTTTTATGTGTCCTCTACTTTATTTGTTTTTATTTTTTAATACGTGTTTAAATAAGATTTGTTTTCTAAGGAAATGTTGCTGCGATATGATTGCACAGCCTACAATGATGTGATTCCCCACAGTTCATAAAATCACTGGTTTTGCTTCATTTGTCTGACAACTACCTCTGACCACCCACCACTTTTCTGGATCTTTCTTATCTCAACGCTTCAGTCCATGGGTTGCCATGGAAACCATCATACTATTACAGTGTGGTCTCCCTCCCTCCTTGACCCCCTCACACAAACACTCCCACACACAATAATTGATGAAGCCTGAGCAGCACTTGACTAGAGCTGAACCACTCGGTCCTACAGGAATCTAGAATGAACCAAGAGAGCTTCATCTACTCCCCACTTGAACTGAGGAGCTGCTATCTGTGACCATTTCTTGCCATTTGGACAGGAAAGAAAGACAGCATGATGACTGAAGGAGAGAGAAATGGAGAAGCAAGGAAAAATAAGAAATGTGGAGAAAATCCAACCTAACCCAATTATAAGAATTCCTGAGACCCAGGTGTGTGCCCGTGCACGTGTGTGTATTTCATTTAATCCCCTAAGATACTGGGAATCCTTACAATAAATCTCCTCTGACTCTGATGCTCTATTTGAGTTGGATTTTTATTGCGTACAGTCAATGCCCTTATTCTAAATTGCCCGCAGACTTACTGGGATCCTCAGACCCTTTGCCAATGCCCCATACTAGTTCTGTTTTAAAATAAGGATGTAAAAAAGAATCAGTCTGTAAAAAAATAACCTTTTTTCTTCCTAGGAGTAGGGAGCCTTCATCTCTCTGAGGCAGGAGAAAGAGAATCTCAAGGTTAGACAGGAATGGGTCCAGGGGAGTCCATTCCACCCCGAGATCTCTCAGGGGGAAAAGATGGGGACCAGACTGATAGTAATGGGGGAAATGAAACATTAAGGCTGGGTAATCGCTAGAAGAAAAGAGGACACTGACGGTCTTTTGGCTGCAGTCAAAGCAAGTGAGAGGTTCATTAGGTGCCAGAAATTCAACAGCAATCTTCATTTACTGAAAGCCATGGACGTGAACACAATGCTGGACTCTGGGGACCCTACCTAAAATGCAATCTTTTTCCTTCAAGGTAATATGTTTGCCACAACTTCTGCACACACAGACCAGTACGAGAAAGGTTTCGGAACCTAGGAAGTATACTGGGTACAAGTAGAATTTCTAGGCCGTTATTTACTGAGCTTTTCCTATCATATCTGACACCATCTTAAGCACCATTAAACTGTATGCAGGTAAAACAATTGACAATAAGACATTTCTTATAGAGAGAGTATCCTAAAATACACAACTGACAAAACACCTGTTGCTCCCAGGATAGCAGGGGAAGCTGACATGATCAGATGACACGAGAGTCCTTCAACATGCAATTTTCAAAGAACAATTACCTCAAAAAGGCACAGAATTAATTATGTTCTCTTATTACACAAAACTGGGCTGCAGATGCACACCTCCAAACAGGCTACTCTTGAAGAGCTAAGTATCTGGGCTGCCAGATACGATTTTTTACATTATTATCATTTGGTAAATCATTTTCAAGAAAATTCCTTCCAAGTAGCCTAATCTTTTTCCAGTCTGAAATGGGGACTAAATTTAAACCAAGTCCCTCCTTTGGAAATAGCTCTCTTTTCAGTACAATCTTGAATTAAACTGTAATATAATCACATAGGTGGCAAGGATGTTGGCAAATCAGAGACTTCAACTGGAAGATCTACTCAGGCTTGTTTTTATCTACGGGAGGAAGCAGAGTCAAACCTCATGGATATAGTACAGCTTAATTACTTAAGAAATTGTCCAGGGCCAAGTGGTCCAATGGACACATTTCAATAGTACTTGGGAATTAGATGCTTTTTCCACTGCTATTTGTGTTTGAGATAGGGGCTGCCCATTGAAAACTTCAAACAAATTAAAGATTCACCTCGGTATATGAAAGACATGGGGTCTAGACCCAGATGGAAATATGAATTCACATTCAGATACCACTGAAGCTAATGCTAAAGACCATGAGATTTACTTGAGTCGATTCCGCCACACACATTAGAGACCTTATACCTCACAGCTAACCATAAAGTGCAGCAGACCCATGTGTTACGCTTTGATGAAGTATTTTATAAACACAGGTCAGCTGCGTTGCTAAACTCGGGAATTCTCCACATGTAAATTTGTTTCACACAGGAAGTTTGTAGTCTTCTACCCTAGGCAATAAATGTGAGGTGAATAACAGTCCAGCATGATTTCATGGTTAAAAGTATTGATTCTCTACTTCCTGGGGGGCATTAGTGTTATAATATTTCATCTATTTTTACAGAAAATATGTGTGTGCTTAGATTTGAAGGCAGATCCTTTTTCATCCTAATAAAACTTACTATCCCAGACTACCTGGAGGAATTATATTACCTATATTGCAAGGGTTTTTTTTTTTTTTTCCCTTATTATTCAGCTTAAATTCCTCCTATGGCTCTTGAAAACCTCTCATCTTAAATTTGAAGGAAGTGAAAAACAGACTTTCCAACTTAGATATTCTTTCAATATGTTCTTTTAAATCCTAACTACAATACTTTCTTTGGCTTTGTTACTTCTTAGGAAGGTAATTCTGAATTCTCTTAACTTTTCATTTTATTTTATTTTTTGAGTACACCATACGCCCAACGTGGGGCTTGAACTCACGACCCCGATATTGAGAGTCATTTGTTCTACCAACTGAGCCAGCCAGGTGCTCCTCTTAAATTTCATTTTATTTTATTTTATTTTTTAAAGATTTTATTTATTTATTTGACAGAGCGAGAGATATCACAAGGAGGCAGAGAGGCAGGCAGAGTGAGGGGGAAGCAGGCTCCCTGCTGAGCAGAGAGCCCAATACGGGGCTCGATCCCAGGACCCCGGGATCATGACCTGAGCCAAAGGCAGAGGCTTTAACCCACTGAGCCACCCAGGCGCCCCAAATTTCATTTTAAATTATATTTCAAGGCTATGTGGCTGCCGTCTTCAGGACTTTATTCATTTTATCAAAATTTCACGTAAGTTCCAGTTCCCAAAGTAAACTTTTTGAAATTCATTCATTCACTCATTGAATGTATATTAAATGTTAATTCTACATTAGGCTCTGACTTAGGCACTGAGGCTATAGTCTAGAATAAAACAAAGCCCACATAAAGTAGACATTCTGCTAGGAAAAACTGGCCACGAGCAAGCAAATATACATATTAAAAGAACTTCAGATCTTGCTAAAAGCTCTGAAAAAGACCAACAAGGTGATGTGCCAGAGGATACGCTGGAGAGGCAAACTCCAGAGCAGGTGGTCAGGTGAGGTGGGAGGAACACCCCTGCAGGAAGGGAAAGTGGGCCAGTTTGCTGGAGTGGGAGCCAGACTCAAGATGTCATCAGATGGATCTGAAAGGCAGGCAGGTGTTGCAATGCATAGGATCTTCAAAGTTATGGTCAGAAGTCTGGATTTTATTAACAGTCTGTGGGGATCCATGTGAAAAATTCTGAGCAATGGAATGACATGATCCAATTTATAGTTTTGAATAGGTTGCTTCTGGACCCTTGAGGAGAGAGGGTGGTGAGGGAATAAGAATAGAGGCAGGAGGACCACTCAGGATACCACTTCTCGTGTGTCATGGTCAGATTCTTTCAGCACCCACCACACCTACATGCACACACACACACACACACACACACACACAACCCCCACAGGCTGGTGATGGCAAGTTGACTCTTCAATTACTATGACAATCTGCATTCCACTATATTTATTTATATATGTTCTAACTACTGCATATGATCACTCTGGAACTTTTGCAATAAATTATGGTTATACTTGCATTTGTTTCATTTGAAGGTCACTTGAGAATTTGCAGTGTTCAATTTTTATAACTGCGCTATTTAAGCATGGTGCTTGGTTTATATAGAGAGTAGATGTAGATTGTGGGGAGCTGGGATGTTAAGGTAGTGTGGAAGTTTTAAGCAGCTATGATAGGTCAGCACCTTAAACAACCGCAGTATGATCAAATACGTCCAAGTGGGAAGAAGCCGCTGAATGTGAACGTCCTCGAGGGCTCCCTTGTCTCTGCCCCGGGGTTCTTCCCTGAACTTAGCTGTAGCCTCTTGTCCTATATTGGAGATGGGCATTCAAAGTCCTTCTCCTAGAGGTCACTGACCCTCAAGAAACTGGGGAAACACCCCTTCCTCTACTAAAGAGGTGGAAAATCTGAAGGAGGAGACTTTATTATTTTTTTTAAGCTCATCAGATTACATGACAATGAGAAATTGAGGGAAAATGAGGTAACACTTAAAACTGAATAGGTTTCATCATTGATAACCCCTCAGTAAGAATTTATCTTTCCTTAAAAAAAAAAAGCAAAACTATTTTATTTACTTATTTGACAGAGAGAGACACAGCAAGAGAGGGAACACAAGCAAGGGGGGCGGCAGAGGGAGAAGCAGTCTTCCCGCTGAGTAGGATGCCTGATGCGGGACCAGATCCCAGAACCCTGGGATCATGATCTGAGCTGAAGGCAGATGCGGAACAACCGAGCCACCCAGGCACTCCTAGAATTTCTCATTCTTTTTCAACAACCATTGCTGGTTGTTGCTCCATAACCACGATACCACCCCTCAGTCAGTGTCTACCATGTGAGAAGCACATCTGTATTTATACATAGCTATATCGATATCTGATTTTCAGTGTATTAGCATTATTAACTTTTGAAAACAGATATTTTAGATACTCTTCAATCATTTTATTTGTTTTATCACAAATTCAAAATTCTTATATTAAGGCACTAAATTTCATAACTAACAACAAACAAGTTTGTGCTAAAGCCAATTTTATAGGGTCTACCATGAGAAGTAGTGAAGCAAATTTCTCATAATCTGCATGGACAGAAAGAGCTAAATTAATCCACGCCATTGTTGGAGCTATCCAGGAGCTATAAATAAATAAGGCAAAGATAGGAAACACAGGGTGCCTATGATGCATAATCAGTATGAGATCCAAACCATGCTAGCTAGCCTTTCCATAAACTAGAATATTATATATTTTAGTTAATTTTCCGATGAGAATCGAATGAGCTGTCATTCTAAAGTCACATAATTTATCATAGCTCTAGGAGTTATATCTTACCACAGCTACATACATACTCCTTCTAAATTTTGACTATTTTTTTTAAAAGATTTTATTTATTTGACAGAGATCACAAATAGGCAGAGAGGCAGGCAGAGAGAGAAGAAGAAGCAGGCTCTCTGCTGAGCAGAGAGCCCGATGCGGGGCTGGATCCCAGGACCCCGACATGACCTGAGCCGAAGGCAGAGTCTTTAACCCACTGAGCCACCCAGGTGCCCCTAATTTTTGACTATTTCTTAAAATGCTTTTCTGATCTTTATTTCAAAATGGGTTGACCATCAGTCTTCTCTTTACCCTGATGTTCTGTGTCACCTAATAATGTGTAAGTTCCAAGGGGTACCAGGTGAATCCAGAGGCAGAATGAGAAAGACAAAAGGCAGCCAAAGAGTGGGGGATAAACTAATACATATCAGAAATAATGGGGAATTGGAGATAAAGAAAGAGCAAGAAAAAGAGAGTGATGAGAGCAGGAAGAAAGGGCTGAACAATGCAGCAGAATGGCCACTTGATTTTTAAGAATAAGGATATATAGTTATCTCACATTTATATTGTTTGCATTTCCATTATGCAAATGTTCCTTCCTCTACAACCCACTGATCACCAAAGGCTTCAACCCACTAAAAGTCCTGTGTGATTAGATATTTTTGTTTGTGTGTACATGGAAATTAAGGAAAGATGCTGGGTATCCCATTGATCTTACAGCAGAGTTGCAAAGCAAGAATTCATAACCATAGGTCACCATCAGAATACAAATGTACCATGAAGTTGGAGTACGCTTATAAAGACCGAAAGACTTTTCCCCCAGGGTATGGAATTATGGGGAAGGGTGGCCTAAATTTATCAAGCCTTTAGAAGGCATACCATCCCAACATCTTGAAGGTATATGTATGTGTATATATATATATGCGTGTATGCTGTGTATAAAAATATATACATATATATATATAAATATAAAGATACAGAGAGATTGAGAGAGAAAAGTTTTGAGTGATAAATGACTAGGAAAAAAAAAACAATAAAGGTTTCAGGGGTAAGTTCCAGTTCCCATTTGCCCTTAAAAACATAGCTGAAAAGAAGCAATACTTTTGGTTCCAGCTGTAATGAAATAGCTTGTATTGAACTAACCCTCAAGTAAAAAATAAAGCTGGACAAAATGCATAAAATAACAGTTTGAAAGCACTGGAGCAGTCAGCTCAGGGAAGATTTGAAGGGCCGTGGTCCCTGAGAGAAGAGGGGCACACCAACACGTGCTCTGCATTTATCCAGGCATCTTCTGGAGAGAACTCACTATTTCGTTGTGAGGGGGAATAGAGCAGAACAGAAAGGAGTCATCTTCCTGGCAAAGGAGACTGAAATGACGTTCAGGTGATACCGAAACCCCTGGGATTTGAAGAGTAGAAGCCCATGGAGCAGGTAACTGCATCCGTGTGGACTTGGACACATGAGCCAGCTGCTAACATGAGCGCATGCACAGGGTAGTGCTCCAAGCCACTCGGAAGATGAGAGCACCTGGGAGGAGCGGAGATTTCAGCCACAATGAGTGCTGAGGAGATGGAGGGAAGTTCAAGCCCCACCAAACAGGAGAGGCCCTGGTAAACGTCTCAGGCTTTCAGCTGAGATTCCAGAAAGAGCACGTCTTAAGGGTGGAGGCTGTAGCCCCAGATGATGGGCAAAGCTGAACAGAACAGCCTAACAAAACCTAAGAGGAACTCTGGGCATGATGAAATTGGTTGGTTGGAACTCGATCTGTCTGCCAAGAGAAAACCTTACCTGAGTGGAGGAAAATAATAGAATAATTTTCATAAGACACATCTACATTTAAACAAAAGTATGACATCTGCTAAAAGGAAGGAACCAAACGGCCACAACAAAACAAAACAATGCAAGAGAAAGAACAGATAATGAAAATAATCCCACAGGCAATTCAAGTATGGGAGTCTAAAAATCACTCCAATTCATGTTCTGGCAAATAGATAAAAGGGGATAAAGATTTGATCAGAGATACAGATCCTTATAAAGGAATCAAATAAAAAGAAGACAGGGCTTGAGATCCATATCTTCCACTTTAATGGGCCAAGGCATGTTGGCTCTTTCTCTCTTCCTGGATTTCTTCTTTCCTCTCTGGTTCCTTCCACCCTCTCGCACATTTCCACACTTCAAAAATAGTTGTCCCATTAGGTTGTCTTAGAGAGTACAAAAGAAAATTGTAGTTTTAAAAGTCCATGTGTCAAGGGGCACCTGGGTGGCTCAGTCGGTTAAGCATCTGATTCTTGATTTTGATTCAAGTTATGATCTCAGGGTGGTGGGATCGAGCCCTACTGTGTGCTCAATGAGGAGTCTGATTGAGATGCTCCCTCTCCCTCTGCCCCTCCCCCCACGTTCTCTCTGTCTAAAATAAATAAATAAATAAATCTTAAAAAAATAAGTCCATCTGTTGAATCAGAAGATATGAAAAGTGTCTTCAGCAGAGACAACATAACTAATAGTGTATAAAATGACAGCTATCTGTGTTCAGACTCTGTCCCAGTCACCTATAAGTCTGTGTGACTACGCACAAGTAACTTAGCCATTCTCAATCTGTTTTCTGTTCCATACAGATTGATCGATACCTTACAAAATCATTTTAAGCACTAAATGAGATGTTTATTTAGGCAGAGTGCTTAGCACAAACAGATTCCCAACAAATACTGATACCTCCTTTTCTGTTTGCTATCATCCATAGAGAGCACACATTCAAAACTCGTTAATCTCCAACTTCAGAATGGGATACCATCTATGTATTGACTGTGACTTGATATCCTCAACGAAGATGAAGTGATATACAACTTCTATTCTCTACCTTCCAAAGTGAGGAATATTAATGACTAACAAAATGCCTACATAATATAGGTTTGTCAACACAATAGTTCCTTGAAGTCTCAGGGGAAAAAAAAATCGAGTATTGCAAATATCTGGGACAAAACTCAAGGCAGCAATCAAGGCTTTTGTTGTTAGAGAACACTATTCATGCTCTGGCTTGCCTTTCAACAATCATGCCTATTAAATCATTTGTGTCTCTGACACATGTAATGAAGTCATATTCGCGATCAGCTTAATCCCAGGGTGCAGTGTAGCACCTATTTTGTTAGGAAAGCTGTTTGTATAAACTGAAACATGCAGCAAATTTATAATTTCATAAAATGCTCATTATACTTTCAGCGTGACAATCTTTGGCTTGAATCTTTTTATGTATATTTAGTCAATTTAAGATAGACTGTTCTGGGTACTGGTTAAGAAAAAGATTATTTTTAAGCAAACTCCCTAACAAGCAAGCAGAATAGTAAATAGTTACAAACACAGCAAACTCTGAGCCATATATTCTATCTGGAAATCCTTAAATTCTGGAGAAAACACACAACTGCAGCTAAATATTATATGTCACTGAAATTGACTCTAGTTATAAGCACATGAAGGTAAACAAGAAAGAAACTGAATTAAGGGAGGTCATCTATAAACAATACTTTTTTAGAATGCTGACAAATTCCACCCTTGACGTCTAGCTAATTATTTGGTTGTTCAACTAGTGGCTGAATAATCATACCTTATCCATTCAGAGACTTTCACAAGGGAAGTCATGACATGGGCTTTTATTGTTATAAATGATCTCCAGGCCCCATGGTTTAGATCTCAGCATTAATTAGCAGTAAGACTTACATCACTCTCATGACCTTCTCGAAGGTTGTATGTGAGATCATGCTGAATGTCTTCCATGAATTTGTGAGCATATTCTGGGTAAAGGTCTAGCACTTCAAAGAGTCCTTTGAGGATGATACACTGAAGATCACAGTAGGTTAAAGCCTTCACATCAGCATTGGTCTTGATCACTTGGTCCTTAATTGATAGGTTTGCTCCAATTAAGTCCCCTTTCCCTTGAAACAGTGAAAAAAAGAGACATGTCACTTCCAAAGAAAAGCAAGATGGGACTGGAAACTTCATTTCACTTATAGGCTTCCCTTCTCTGAGATGACACTGCAAAAGAAAAAGACACCTTCATCTCCGCAGCCCTGAGATATGGGGCCTGGTATTTCTTTGTTTGGTGGGGGAGCTTCCTGTACATAGTAGAATGTTTACCACCATCTCATATTGCCAACCCCCAGCAGTGACAACCGAAAATATCTTCTAACGTTGTCAAATGTCCCCTGGCAGGCACAACTGCTCCTGGTTGAGAACGGTGGTCTGGGGGATAAGAACTAGGAGAGCAGAGTTGGGAACGGTCGGTGATAGATGGGCTCCAAACAGTTCCTCATGGCATTCGATAAATGACTTTAGACAAAGCAGTTGACATTTTTGTCACAGTTGCCTCAACTATTCAGGAGAAATAATAATGGCTCCAAGGGAGGGGGGGCACTGTAGAAGACCATGAAAATGTGTATTAGTGATTTTGATTCTAACACAATAATGGCTTCATCATCAGCTTGCTAGCACTCAGGTTCTTTTATTTACCTCCGAACACCTCTACAAGAGAGAGGGTGAGGAGGGAGGAGGTGCCCTCCCTTCCTAGCCTCAGAACAGGGTGGGGCACAGAGAGGTAGGGGACGTCAAGGACGGTGAAACCTACCAAATGAAAATGTGAAACACAACCATATTTCTAACACTCTGTGACAGCGTAAAAGGCCAATTTTCCCATCAAAAATGAAAGCAAACAAAAACTATGAGGTCTCGGCTTGCGCCACTGCAGGGAGAGACACCCACTACCACTTTGTCACCCGCTCCTGCACCTCACCCAGCACCCCTGCTATTTGCCCTAAAATGCCTCTGCCTCTCAGTCTAAGGCTGGATTCCTCCTCCTGGGAACTAGCTTGCTTCCTTGAGTTTGCTGATTAGATCGTATTGGACAATGTATTTGAATCTTTAAAGTCTTTGGGTTCATTTGAATCCATTTAGCCTAGCAGGAAGGTGAGCATCAATGTAAGAGCTAACAAAGAACTGATTGCAGCTTCAGATATTTTGTTTTATTTCATTTTTTTAAAAGATTTTATTTATTTATTTGACAGAGAAAGATCACAAGTAGGCATAGAGGCAGGAAGAGAGAGAGGGGGGAAGCAGGCTCCCCGCTGAGCAGAGGCCGATGCGGGGCTCGGGGCTGATCCCAGGACCCTGAGATCATGACCTGAGCAGAAGGCAGAGGTTTTAACCCACTGAGCCACCCAGACGCCCCTCGAATTTATTTTAGACACAGCCATTAATTCACTCGGCATCCGTGTGAGATACGTGAAAGAAAATCCTTTCCATCCTCAGACAAACCTAGGTTTGCCGCGGAAGTATTATGACCTACGTTCACAGAGGACACTGGCATGAGATTCATGGCTACGACTTGGGAGTTTCTTGGCTTTGTCCTCCTGCTGGGCTTGAAATTTTATTATTATTTTCTTAATGGCTGCTTTGCTCCATCTCAACAGGGAATCAACAACCAACCATGGACCCAACAGAGAAACCACCAAGGAAAGAATATCTTAGGAACCGTATCAAACAAATTGTCTGTCCCCCATTCAGTTCATTTTTTAACTTACAGATTTTTATTTTTTATTGTGCCCAGCATTTCTGGAAGGAAAGCCTCTGAATTGTAGCAGACTTCAATAAAATTCCGTATTATTGAATTTCACAGGAAAAGGAAACATGCCAAATTAACCATGAATACTTGAAATATTCATAAATATGTAACAGATAAAAATAGGGCATTTTAAAATTATTGAATTACATCTGAGTATTATCTCTGAAATAACATTAAATTCAAACCTTGAAGATGAGCTTATTTGGCCAAAGGAAAAAGGGACTAAAATCTGCACTTACAGACGGTCAGGGACTGTACAACCACGTGGTGCTAAAGGATTCAAGTTGGATCTATTGTTGTCCACCCATACTGCTAAACTTGGCAATTTTGTTTCTTATACATTTTGTTAGAAATCTAAATTGGTGCTCAAAAACTCAGCCAGGTACCGATGTAAGATGTAAATATACCCAGGATGCTTTGAATATAGCCAGTTTTGAAATTTGTATATCTAAGGAGAGTTTATCACGATGTGGTGTCTTGCTACAAAATGCATTTATATTTTCTGTTAAGCAACTGGTGTTCGAAATGACTGTAGGGTCTACATACTTCCATACCTCGGGTGGCCACAGCATGGCTATTTAAGTCACAGTGACCCCAGCTATAAAAACAACACCAACATCTTGCCAACTTTGGCACTCTAGAAAGAATCAGCTTATTCATTCATTTAGCAAGTATTTATGAAGCATTGACATGCGAACTGGAACTCGTGTTGAGCCCCAGCACGTGTGCACTGGTAAAGAATAACATAGTCCCTACCCTCCCTGATTTTCCGGTCTTGTGCATTTCTCACAACCTAGATTTAGGACTTTGATCAAAGTTTCTTATTTACTCTAGGTCTCAGTATCCTTATTTCTAAAAGAAGAGAAAGACTTCTATGGTCTCTTACTATCCCCATTTTTCAGAATTCTTTTACTGATATTTGCTAACAAGTTACTTTTCCACAGGGTGGGGGAAGGGATTGGAGAAGGGGGAGCTGATGGTGGATTGGCAAACCATCCAACTTTGAGCAATAACAGGTTTAATTATAATTAGATAGACTAATACCATCATGAAGAGCACATTTATCAGTGCTTTGTCATTTTCTTTTAAACAACAATGAAGAAATTGGTAGAAAAACACAATTACCAGGACATGAAATAAAAGTGTACAAGGCAAACGAATCCCCAGGCATCAGATTAAGAAATGTCTTCACGTATTGACTGGACAACTGAATTGCTCAAATAAGTTATGGCTTGAGAGCTGTTTGGTGATTCTTGTTCCTACAACATTATATATTTATTCATTTTGTTGGCATAGTGAATATGTATTAAATATCTACAGATCCAATGTGAAGCCATGTGCTCAAGTTTACCAAAGGCTGTATTGATTTTAATTGGCCCTATAAAACAATATTACCATGGGGAAAGTAAAATAGTCAATCTCCATTGAAATAAAGTTAATCACAGAGATAAAATATGAATAATTTGTTATCCTTGTTTGGGTTTAGTCGCAATACCACATACGAGTATTTAGAATGGTCATGTGGCAATATGCATTTAAATCACTTTTGATGTTCGACATAGTAGAAATGAAGATGTGAAAATGTTAATCATGAAAATCATAATTTGTGGAGGAAATTGGGACCAAGAGCAAAAGGCAATGGATGAAATCTTTCAGCTGTGAGTAGAATTTTTTTAAATAAAAAATCCAGCTGAATTATGTATTACAAACAATGTTAATTACCTAGAAGCCATTGAATTTGTACCTATTATGTTCTAATGTTATGGACGATACCTTCATATTTCATTCCTAGAATTGTTGCTAGTTACCGAATGTAAAAATAACACCAAGATTATGGAAAAAAGAAACAGATTACAGATTAAATACATATATTTAAACATAGTATGTTATTTTTGCTTAGAAGCATATCAAACGACATAGTTTTGGAAAGATAACTATATGCCCTCTTAAAACCAAGCTATGTCAATAGGCAGACTATAAAACTGACATGGTCCTAAGGAAACCCATGGAAAAGTATTTCATGATTAAAGATGAATTTTTGAAGCAAATTTAGAAATAACTGTCAATTTTAATTTAGAATCACAAAATAATAGAATGGCCGTTAACTTTGCAAAGTTGATAAGTGAGCAGGAATGTTAAATTCTCCTTTTAAAAACACACACAGAGAGTCTCGTTCTGACATTGATAATGAACAGGCCAAACTGAAAATAAACTGTCAGTTGCTACTCTGTACTTTTTAAAAAAAATTTTTTTTAAATTTAAATTCAATTTAGTTAACATTTAGTATATTACTAGTTTCAGGGGTAGAATTTAGTGATTCATCAGTTGCATTAACACCGAGTGCTCATCACATCAAGTGCCCTCCTTAACGCCCATCACCCAGTTGCCCTAGCCCTTTACCCTCCACCTCCCCATCCAACCTTTCTGTTAAGGAGAAAAACACAACAGGCTGAGTCAAGAAATGAGCCAAAGCTTTAAAAGACAAGCCCGGGGCGCCTGGGTGGCTCAGTGTGTTAGGTGTCTGCCTTTGGCTCAGGTCATGATCCCGGTCCTGGGATCAAGCCGGAGTTAGGCTCTCTGCTCAGCAGGGAGCCTGCTTCTCCTTCTCCCTCTGCCTCTCCCCTGCTTGTGCTCTCCTTCTCTCTCAAATAAATAAATAAAATCTTTTAAAAAATGAATAAAAATAAAAGATAAGCCCTACATTCCCCCCAGTTTTATAGTCTGCCTGTTGACATAGCAAACAGTGAATATGAAGCAATGACAAGCCCGTGGGTATTTCACTATTCACTAACCTCCACCACTTCACCTTTAATCAGGGATCATCACACCAACCTAACCCCACTGGGGAATGGTATTTAAATTGGATAATGGACATAAAACACCTGGCTCATATTAGTAAAATACATTTTAGTTCTCTTCCCTTTTCCCAAAGTATAATCTGTCTTGAAGCTTATGAACTAGAACCAGTGATAGCAGGTTTATAATGATTATATAGAATAACAGCCATCATTTAGAGGTGGAAAGAGCACTGGAGACAGAGTCAAAAGACCTAGGTTAGCTTTGACTTTGGAAAAATAGAGAAAATACCACTCTTGTCTGTCTCTTTGTATTAGAAAGGCTTAAATAAGACTCCATATGTAAACATGTTTTATAAATGGTTAAGTTGTCTATAAATCTTAGTACTTAAATGACATTAAAAATAAATTAGCCTCTTTGAATTAACACAAATCCTAAACATTGATGTACTCCATTGGTTTTCAAAATGTATTTATTGTTTAGGCCACAACCTGACACATTCTTAGGCCTTCAATAAATATTAGTTGAATAAACAAACAAACAAGGGAGAGTGATTTTAAAAGAAGTACATGTAAAAATGTGAGTAGGAATTTTTCTACATTAACACTACATGCCATTTTTGTCAGCTGACCTTATATTTCAATGGAAACCAATTATGTCTTTTTAAGATTTTATTTATTTATTTGACAGACAGAGATCACAAGTAGGCAGAGAGGCAGGCAGAGAGAGAGAGAGAGGAGGAAGCAGGCTCCCCGCTGAACAGAGAGCCCGACATGGGGCTCGATCCCAGGAACCTGGGATCATGATCTGAGCCGAAGGCAGAGGCTTTAACCCACTGAGCCACCCAGGAGCCCCAGAAACCAATTATGTCTTAATAGATGGGAGTCAACTTTGTGGGACAAAATCTTCACAGACCATTCTGTGGAATTTCTTTGAGAAAGGAAAAAAAAAGCTTGTGATCATCTTGACAATATGGGATCAGTGACTGTCATGAGAGCTTATTCTCAATGCGTAATCATTTTTGCACTATCTCTAGTCCAGATGAAATAATTTTTATGTTCTTCTCTGAATTTGTTCTCCACAAAAATATGGAACACCATCTTAAAATTGACCAGCTAGTTCACCAAAAGGCAGCAGATATCATGACCAATAATTTGGCTTGAGGAATCAGAAAGAACTGTGTTCATTTTCTTATTATGTTATTTGGGACAAATTAAGTTAACTAAAATACTATTTATTTATTTCTAAAATAGGGTTAAGATCCATACTGCTGGATTTTTAACAAGAATGAAATGATATATTAGATGTAACAGCACAGTGTAAACTCAGTATGTGGCATAATAATTAATAATAAACAGTTGGCAAATTAAATCCACTTAAAGAATAATCCTGATCCCATATATTCATCCAGAATTTTCTTACAGGAGCAGTATCCCCCCCTCCCCCGTTTTCTCTTCTTAACTTATGCTCTAGGGTAACATTTCATGAACCTTTTCAACTCAGACCTACCAAGAATAGCCAGCACCATGCTGTCTTTAAGAACTTCCATGGAGCCTGAGCATACAAAGTAGATGGCCTGCAAAGCATCTCCTTGACGCAGCAGATACTCCCCCGGAGCACAGAAAGAGGTTTTGATGTGCAGAGACAGAGACCTGAGGCAGCCCCGGCTGGCACACTCAAAGAGGGACAACTGCAAGATTTCCTTGTTCAAGTGCATAGTGATGTCAGAACGCAGCTCGTCCGGAAAGTCTTTCAAAAGCTGTCAAGATGAAAAGAGAAATCAAGCTGGGGTAAGTCCGGTCTGATTGATTTGCTCTGTAAGAGAAGAGGGGTGTTCTTCCCACTGTTTGACCAACCAGAGTACAGAAAGGGAAGTATATGTCTATTCAACCCTGGGGCGATTATTCAGTGACTGTGACCCCGGTTAGGTGCTACTGAAAAAATCAGCTAATAGTAAGTCTGGAGAACTAGGATAAATTAATAGAAGACTCTAGAAGGAAAATATATGGCTTCTTGTGCCTTGCTTCTCACAAAGACTTTCTCTCAGGACAGAAGATATGGAATTTGGATGCCTTGGTGTTTCCTCTGGCATCATGATCGTGTCAAGAGAGGAGAAACCAAATAATTGCTCAGAAGTGTGGATGACAGTGTGATTGCGGGTTGTAGCAGGTTACTTTATTCATAGGATACTTTTCTTACAGTAGTGGTCTGGGGTATTCATGGAAGTCCACAGATAACATATGTGCCGGAAGACGTATGCTTTCTCACTTTGTTCGTTTTAAAGGCACCCAGTAACTTGGTTAATCTAATAATCCAACTTGACACAATTCAGTGATTCCAAGAATTGATTGGTTCCTCCAAAGAGGGTCAATGAGAATGAAAGACCACCCAACCGACCGAAGTATAAATCAGTGTAAAACATTGGTCCATCCAAAGTGGCATCATGAAAACTTAAGCTGAAGCAGATGAAAGAAGATGGACTGAGTTTCATGAGGGACTAAAAATTGGAGATAAAGAAGTTGGTGGGTGTGTACTTCTCTTCTGAGACCTGCATTAGAGCACCTTGCTTTTACCTAAGAATATGTGCTTTCTGCCTGAAAACTTCGACATGAGAAATGAACATTACCTCATTTGAATCTATTCCATTGTTGACTGACCAGGTTGTTTGGAAATATTCGAGCATCCTCTGCTTGAGCTGCTGGGGCAGGTGATGGACCCGTATGAAGTCCTTCAGATCCTTAGTTCTAGTGTGATAGAGGGACCATCTGGAATACATCCTCTGTATGATCGCCGTCACGTTTCCAAACACCAGGGCATGCATCAAAGCTAGAGAGGACAACACAGCATACATGGGAGAGAACTAGGATGGAGGGGTTCACCCCTTAAGTCTAGATTTACAGTTCATGTATCCTGAATTCAGCGGAGGATGCTTATGTGGCCATGTTGGTACGGCTGTTTTGGTACAGCTACTCTGTCAGAGGGCATCCCGATGCAGTCATTTGAATCCAAATGGTTTGATCGGAGTAAAAACACCTTTTAAGAATACTCAGTAATAGACAAAAGAGGCCCCTCTGACTCACACTCATTCTGTTAGCAGCTTTTCTGGCTATGATAAACTTTTATTTTGTACTTTTTGCATCTAAATTATTTTAAAGTTAAGTATAGTTTAATGGCCATGAAAAATTATTTTAATATAATCTCATAAAATAAGCTATAAAGTTATAGTTCAATGGTTATCATAATAACAAATACATTTTAAAAACAAGTCTATTAGCGGGGTGCCTGGGTGGCTCAGTCAATTATGTGCCTGACTCTTGATTTCGGCTCAGGTCATGACCTCACGGTCAGGACAGCCCTAATGGGCTCTGCCCTTAGCACAGAGTCTGCTTGTCCCTCTCCCTCCCCTCTTCCACACACCCCCCACTTGTGCATGCATGCATTCAAAAATAAATAAATAAAATCTTAATAAGTCTATTATAACCAGTTAAACTTTATTAGTCTTTCCGCTAAGTCATCACTTAAAATGAGTTTTCAGATATTAAATATAACACATTTTGATCAATAAAGGTATGGAGAAAATTGCTAGAAATGTAATTGAGGATTTTCTGAGCAAGTGGAAGCTGAGATTCCTATGGCTCCCATCACCAGCCTCGCTTCAGCTCTGTGTTACTTACATTTTAAGGGAGCTACCAGAAAATCTGAGGCCATTAAAGAAACAAATGCATTTGTAGAGAAAAACAGGTATTCTACTTACAGTCATCATTGCCATTCTGAGAGGAGCCAGGTGGTGTGTGTGTGTGTGTGTGTTTGTGTGTGCATGCATGCGTGCGCACGTGTGTGGGTGTGTGTGTGTGTATATATATATATATACACACACATGACTCCTGTCTCGGTGAGATTTCTCAGAGAGTATTTAATCCCCACTTTCTCGCTGAGACTTCCCCTTTCTCAGAACACCACCAAATTATAATTAGATAGAAGACTTTGTTCACAAGAACTCAAGAATTGATGGGGTTTGGAGATGGGTCTTCTACTGGGAAAAAAAGTGATTTCTAGGAATTTCCCACTGTAAGGAGTGGTCAACTATTTTAAAGTCAGAAAAGATAGGACAAGAATTTGCACTAGTCGTTAGTCAAGCAGAATCAGAATGGCCTCTGCAGACAGCAACAGAGAGTCCGAGAA
The DNA here is from genome assembly GCF_002288905.1 of Enhydra lutris kenyoni. Classification (NCBI taxonomy): domain Eukaryota; kingdom Metazoa; phylum Chordata; class Mammalia; order Carnivora; family Mustelidae; genus Enhydra; species Enhydra lutris. The sequence continues at coordinate 9,675,932 of NW_019154123.1, forward strand.
GGCCTTGGACCCACCTGGGGCTGTGGCACTGGGAGAATTGAGAGCTAGGTGTAGTTTATGGGCATTCATTTATGGGCAGATAGCTCTCAGTGATACTCAGATACTCAGATTTCAGCCCTGACCCCCATCCTGGACAGGATTGACAATGAGGTAAGCTCAGGGGTTCGGTGAAATCATCTGTTTTAACAGCTTTTGGTTTAAAAAAAAAAAAAAAGACTAAAAATTTAGTAGTTTGTCTATTAGGATCCATCAAACTGTCCCTGTACCAAAATCTCAAAGTCCAAGGAGATCTGTTAAAGTTTCTTAGCATCAAAATGGATACATTACTGCAAATGTGTCAATATATCACTGCATCTATCTTCCTGAATCTCCGTCCTATTTCAAGGTAGCCCCAAATAAAATTCTTTCTTTCCTCTACATTTGCCAGAAATTAGCAACCACTGGCATGCTATCTGTAATCTAATCTAACACTGGAATGAAAATTCTTTCTGGTTCTATATCATCATTTCTCTATGGAAGATACAGTCACCATGCCTATAAAGATGGTAACCATAAGGAGACCCTCAGCATTTTGGGAGTTACTAGAATGAGGTTAAACTTAGGGTGATATATAGGAGGAATATAATGTTGCAGAGAGAATATGGACTTCAGAATGAGACACATCAGGATTTGAAACCTGATTTTGGCACTTCCTAACTGTGAATTTGGGAAGATGTATAATTCTCATGGGTGCAGTTCCCTAATAAATAAATGGACATAGTAGTACCTTACTCACAGGGCATTTTTGAGATCTAAGGAGTTAATACATATATATATATATATATATATATATATATATATATATATATATTTTAAAGTGTCCAATATTTTGTGTGAAATTCAGTGGGCACTCAATTTATATTCATTTTTCCCGTGAGAGTGGAAAGCGTAATCACAAATTTTCAACACACTCGATGGCGTAAAATATGGGGAAAGGACTCAGTTGATTTTCCAGTAACCTCTTAATTGTTTAAGAGTGGTTGTTAGTGGAAATAACTTCTCGATGAAAGAAATTCAAGGAATATTTAGTGCTGTATGCCTGCTCCATACAAACATAAGTATATATATTCTCCTTAAATTTTCAAAAATCATTGTCTCCCAACAGGTGAAAACTATTCCAAGAAAACTGTATATTGCCTAATAACTTAGTGTTGAGTGGCTCTTGGTAAATTCTAAATAGAGGTCCATTCTTCTGTATGTTTGTTAAAGCACAGTAGTTCTGATGTCAAGTACTTTGTTTGGAAGAAGAGACCTCTATTTAAGGTAAACACTCAGCAAAGAAAGGAAACAATTCCGCTCCAAGTCAAAGAAATTAAACATCAGTTTCAGGCTCCGTTAATATACTTATGGGCTCAGTGTTTGGAAGCCCTACCATCTGTAAAAGTATAAAATAGTCTTTCATGGAGACTAAACTGAGGACTGAGAACAATTTTATTTCATTTATTTTAACACTGCTTTCCTTAATTATGTGTATGATTTTAACTTTGCTTTGCTTAATTATAATGTGTGTAAAGCACTTAAAGTAAGAGAAGTAATATGTTCAGATCATATAGCATCCTAATTGTACATTATCAATAAAATGAATTACTGGATTAATTATAGCATTCTCAGTGTTGTTGGAAAGTCCTCGTCTACATCCGAGTCACCATAATTTCACAGTCTCATTTCAGCAGAGGCAAATACTTCTCATATAAGTAGTTAAAAAATAAAACCCCCAACTCCCATAATTTTTCAGTTTCCATAGTTATTATGCCTCTCTGTCCCGGTTATCACTCTCACACGGGCAAAGAGTGAATAGAACTGTCAGGCCAAATCATCCCATCTACTATGGCAGTTTGACTCCAGAACTTCAATATCCAGGTCACTTTGGAAGTCATCATTCACTTTTCCTTTTACTCCTAGCAAATCTGATGTATATAATTCTTAAAGTAGCATGCTAGGGCTGCTGCTGAGTGTGTGGGAGGCTCTTCTGCTTTGTGCAGGAATTTTGTATCAAATATACTTTGTAAAATCTCTTCTTAACATTAGGTCTTGGGAGTAACCTCCATAACTGGGGTCTCAGAAGAAAGTCAACAGACTTTAAATGAAAGTGCACTCTTAGAGCTTTGCCTGGCTTTCTTTTTCTTTGTCTCCTTTTTCTTCTTCTTTGCCTTCTCCTTTCCTTTCCCATTTCTCTTCCCTCCCCCGCTCTTCCTGTCACTCTCCCCGCTTTTCCCCTCTCCACTTCTCTCTCTGTATTGCGGGCCACACTGCTCTCCTGAGGTATAACATCCTTGCTGAGTTCTTCCACCAACCATTTTGCAGGGCCTTCATGACTGTTGGCCCCTGATATAAAAGGAGACCAGAGCTCAGGCTTTGGGTAATCTTAGCTGCCTTCCTCCTCTTTCCCACCTACTTACTGACCTGGAATTTTCCACGCCTGCTAGAGTACACTGGGTTGTGGATAGCAGATGGCAGAGAAAACAGAATGAGAACAATTTCCTAAATGACAAATTCAAATGGCAGTGTATACATCTTTAAAAAGCCTGAATTTGTGAACACCATAGTCCATATGGGTCCAATAAAATTATGTCAGGAAAATATATTTAGGATGAGAGGACCCAAGGAAAGCCTTAACTGTTAGGAATTTCACTTTACCTTTTTTGGGACAAGAATACCTCATTTAAACGGGACATGTCCTCAGGGATGAGTGACCCTCACTAGGAAGTTTTATCTAACCTCTTAGCCTGAGCCAACAGACCCGTCAATGGGGGCTGACTTGTTAGGTGACTATGAGTTAGCCATTATTAAATATGATAGAAGAGCTTTTAAAGAAATGGGAAAATGTTCTAATACATTTTTGTTTCATGGCAAAAATGATATGCAGAGTTAATATAAATATTGTCAAAAAGAGGGTTATAGATGTATAAAAAGACTGAAAAGACTATCTTTTGGTAATGGGATTTTATGTAATTCTAATTTTTGTGTGGATTTTTCAGTCTTTTCTACATGTGCATTATAATAGGAAAAATTAAAATGGAAAAAGAAAGAACATCATCTGCCCAAGTTCCTATTTCCATTACTAAACTGTGAACTCCTCGAAGGAAAATATCATGTCTTAGTCATTTTTGTTTCCCCAGCATCTAGCACAGTGCCTGGCATAATTTAAGTGTGCCATAAATATTTATGGAACTGAAGTGAACCTCTGGTCATTCGATACTTTCTTTAAAAAGTTTTTTTAATCCTAAGCAATTAGCTTAGAAAATGTAATATGAATAGTTCAGCCCCAAATCTATCCCTTCACCCCCACCCCACGCCCTAAAGACAATCTTTTAAAATCATTTATTTCAGATCTTGTGAATGATCACCAATATTTTAAACAACATAACTTTACTTCTATTGCTTGACTCATCATATTAAGACAAGCCTTACAAACAACCTGACATGAAAGGCAAGAACTCAGCTGTCAGCTACCCTCCCATCATCCTACATGTGGTAGTTACTATTTTTAGCTATCTAGTATAATTTTACAAGGCAAAATTAAGATCAATAAAACATCAAGAAAATTACGCAAATACTAAATATACAGCTCATTGGGATTTTTTAAAGTGAATCACCCTCCCAATGAATAAACAAGACAGTACCAGCACACTAGGCCTCCCTATGTCCCCTTCACAGACACTAACCAGCCCCATTACCAAAGTTAACAGCAGTTGTGAGTTATATTGCAATCCATAAGTTTTGCCTACTTTTAAACTTTCTCTAAACAAAGTCATACAATATGTACTTTTTGGTGTCTGGCTTCTCTGCTTAGCATTGTTAGTAAGATTCGTCCGTTTGGTTGCGTGATGTGATAGTTCATTCATTCTCATGACTGTATAAGTACTCTATTGAGTAATGACTTCACAATGTACTTATTTATTCTCCTACTAATGGGCATTTCCAGTTTGAGATTCTTACAATTATGCTTGTACAAGCATTTATCTGTCTCTGTCTCTCTCTCTGTATATATATGGGTACTCCATTGGATAAATACTCAGAAGTAGAAGCGTTGAGTGGCAGAGTACCAGCATGTTCTGCTTTGGTAGATATCAACAAAACTCTTGTACCATGTGCATCCCATCGATTGTATAGGAGAAGTCAAGATGTTTCATATCCTCTCAGACGCTGGGGTTGTCATTGTTTTTAAGAGTAGCATTCCAGTGAATATAAATGCTATCTAATTTTGACCTGAATTTACATGTCCTTGATGAATGATGTTGAGCACCTTTTTATATTTGTATTGTCTCTATGGCCTGGAAATCTGTTTGTGAAGTAGTTTTTAAGGTTTCTATGCGTTTTTGGATTGTCTGCTCTTATTGATTTGTAGACAGTCTTTATATATAATAGGTAAGAGTCTTTCGTCAGGTAAATATTTGCAAATACTGTCTCCTACCCTATGGCTCTCTTTATGCTCTTTAAATAATGTTTTTTTATAAATACAAATTCTGTAGTTCAACTTATCCATTTGTGGTTAGGGCTCCAGGAGGAATTAATCTTAATGTACAGTTTTAGAAGTTGTCAAGTTTGTTTTTCAACACCCAGATATACATTTTGACCCAGGAACATTTATTGAAAGAATCATCATTCCCCTTTCACACCGCATGTCACCTATGTCATAATAAAGTGACCATATGTGCATGGGCCTATTTCTGAACTCTTCTATTCCACATGTCTTATTTGTCTGTTCCTGAGCTAACATGTGCTTCCTTTCTTTTTCTTTCTTTCTTTTTTTTTTTTTTTTAAGATTTACTTATTATTTGAGAGAGAGAGAAAGAAAGAAAGTAGAGGGGAGGGACAGAGGGAGAGAATCTCAAGTATATTCCCTGCTAAGCACAGAGCCAAACACAGGGCTCAATCCCAGGACCCTAGATCATGACTTGAACTGAAATCAAGAGGTGGATGCTTAACTGACTTAGTCGCTCAGGTGCCCCTATCATGCACTTTCTTAATTGCTGTAATGTTACAATGCATCTTGATATCTGTAGTGCAAATCATCCAATTTTGTTTTTCTTTACAATTGCTTTGACTAGTTTTAGCTGTTAGAAATATCTTGTCATTTTTCAAACACACACACACATACCCACCAACAGTCCTAAACACACATCTACTAGAATTCGCATTGACATTGCATTGAATCTTCAGATTAATTTGGGTAAAACTGGTATATTTATAATACTGAGTCTTAAAACTATCACCATTGTATATCCTTCCATTATTTTAGACCATTTGTAAATTTTCTCAACAATGTTTTGTAGTTTTTGGTATAGCAGAATTGTACATTTCATATTTGATATTTTTAAAATCACTTCTTATATTTTATTTTCTAATTGTTACTAGCATCTAGAAATACTATTAATTTATACATATTGAACTTATATATCTGTCAGCTTTACAATATTCGGTCATTAATTGTAATAATTGTTTGAAACTTTTAAGGTTACTTTTTTGTGTTGGGTGTTCTCAATGTTTACATAGATTTGTCCAGGTATGCTTTTTTTTCTCATTATTTTTGCTGGATCTCTTTGATAGTTTTAATAAATCTTCCCACAAATCAGTGGTTCCCACACATTGTCATTACAGCTGCTCACATGAAAGCTTCCCCTTCCTCCCGCCTCCTCACTCAGCCAGTGAGTGCCTGTGCCCTAGATAATTATCTGGGGTTTTGGCAGTTGACTGCAACATTTAATATTGCTACTGCCTGCTTTTGTAGTAAATATTGTATCTCTGTCATTAGTAATTTCATTAGCCTTGGATGGAGATTCCTAATAAGTTACCTCACACTTGATTCTGTAGCAATACATACATAAATTTATTTATTTACTTATTTTAAAGATTTTATTTATTTATTTGTCAGAGAGAGAGAGCACAAGCAGGGGGAGCAGCAGGCAGAGCAGGCAGAGGGAGAAGCAGGCTTCCTGCTGAGCAAGGAACCCTGATGCGAGACTTGATGCCCGGACCCTGGGATCATGACCTGAGCTGAAGGCAGCCACTTAACCGACCGAGACACACAAGTGTCCCAATATATACTTAAATTTAAAAAAATAAATTATTTGTGTATATTTATAGAAATTAAGGGAATAAAATTAATTTATATTATATAATAAAATGGATATTTTCTAAAACATTTGCTAGGTCTGAGGAGGAGGAGTCAAGAGGGCGGAGAAGTAGCAGGCTGAGACTACTTCAGGTAGCAGGAGATCAGCTAGATAGCTTATCTAAAGATTGCAAACACCTACAAATCCAACGGGAGATCGAAGAGAAGAAGAACAGCAACTCTAGAAACAGAAAATCAACCACTTTCTGAAAGGTAGGACTGGCGGAGAAGTGAATCTAAAGCGACGGGAAGATAGACTGCGGGGGAGGGGCCGGCTCCCGGCAAGCGGCGGAGCAAAGGAGCACAAAATCAGGACTTTTAAAAGTCTGTTCCACTGAGGGACATCGCTCCAGAGGCTTAACCGGGGTGAAGCCCACGCGGGGTCAGCGTGGCCTCAGGTCCCATAGGGTCACAGAAGGATCGGG